>NC_064641.1:250528580-250829270 GCF_023864345.2 Schistocerca serialis cubense | reverse complement strand
AGGTATTGGGAAACATTAAAAACTGAGGATACAATTATAGGCATCTAGTTGGATAGCAAATTTAGGTGGCTCCAGCATATGCCTAAATTAACCAAATAGATCATTCCTATTTGATCTGTTCTTGGAAGGCTCTCTCAAAGTGATTTCCTATAGGAGATGTGAAAAGTATATTTTTCATACTTCCGTTCAAAAACATCTTTTGGCATAATCTTCTTGTACTGTGCAGCCATAAAAAGCTTAACAACCAATGAAATTCTGTTTAAGAGAAGCCTAAAGGATTTATTGGTGGCCGACTCCTTCTACTCCATTGATGAATTTCTCAGTAAAACCAACTGATTTGTGTGTGTGTGTGTGTGTGTGTGTGTGTGTGTGTGTGTGTGTGTGTGCGCGCGCGCGCGCGTGTGTGTAAGTACAATCTAACTTCTGCACTATTTCAAGTGCAGTAATGTGTTCATTTTAAATAAGTATTATAGTAGTTTATTACACGCTTATTACCTTATAAATAAATAAAAAACTTTTTTATTTTAATTTCAGAGCATTAGTATTTTAAAATGACTCTTTCACAGAGTGCTCATTAGAAAATTATGATCATTCCACTTGGGACCTGTGGAATGGTACATTAGCTTATTTGTAAATATTTTGTAAATATTATTTTGTAAACATTTGTCATGTATTGTTGTTTTTCTGACATGTTTTACATCCTGGAGGACCTTCTCACTGCGGATAAAATGGAATGAAAGTAAATCTAATCTAATCTAATCTAGGCTCTATAATCAAAACTCTTGCAGAAGCTTCTTGAGAGACATTGAGATTCTTAATCTTATGTGTTAATATATTTACCCCTTAACAGTATTTGTGAGTAATAATAGGAATGATTTTAGATTTAACAACCATAATACTAGAAGTAAAAGCGATTTTATATTATTCATTCTAGGTGTTGAAAACAGCAAATGTAGTTAAAATAAAGGATCATTTATATGGTAACTGTGACCAGTTGGTTTATAATGTTTTATTCACTAGCTCTTTAGGCAGATTTTGAGCCACTGCAAGATCATTATCAGATGGTGGGTATTTACAAAAACCTATTTTTACTAAGAGCATTTAGTCATTGATATCATCAAAAATCTCATAATCCCAGAAGCCGCATAGCCTGACCAGCTTCTAGAATTGCGTGATAGAACTTATTTTTAATTTGTGCATGATGCAAAATACAGAGCTACTATAAGTGAATCATTTGTTTTTCATAGCTCTGTATTTTCCTTAGTATTACAGGTACAAATATGACTGATACACGAATTGAGCTGTAACCTCACGAAGTTTGCATTTTGAACTATACAAATTTTCTATGAGTGCCACTCTGGTCACAAAGCATATGTCCAAGCAGTAGGCAAGTTTGTTCCATACCTTAAACAGCAACATCCTATCAATGGTCATCACAGGAGCATTGGTGTTTTCTCCGAGCTGATGTTCTTGAGGACAATATTATGGAAATGGAAGAGGAGGTAGATGAAGATGAAATTGGAGATATGATACTGCGTGAAGAGTTTGACAGAACACTGAAAGACCTAAGTCAAGACAAGGCCCTGGAAGTAGACAACATTCCATTAGAACTACTGACAGCCTTGGAAGAGCCGGTCCTGACAAAACTCTACCATCTGGTGAGCAAGATGTATGAGACAGGCAAAGTTCCCTCAGACTTCAAGAAGAATATAATAATTCCAATCCCACAGAAAGCAGGTGTTGACAGATGTGAAAATTACCGAACTATTAGTTTAATAAGTCACAGCTGCAAAATACTAACACGAATTATTTACAGACAAATGGAAAAACTGGTAGAAGCTGACCTTGGGGAAGATCAGTTTGGATTCCATAGAAATGTTGGAACACGTGAGGCAATACTGACCCTATGACTCATCTTAGAAGAAAGATTAAGGAAAGACAAACCTACGTTTCTGGCATTTGTAGACTTAGAGAAAGCTTTTGACAATGTTGCCTGGAATACTTTCTTTCAAATTCTGAAGGTGGCAGGGGTAAAATACAGGGAGCAAAAGGCTATTTACAATTTGTATGGAAACCAGATGGCAGTTATAAGAGTCGAGGGACATGAAAGGGAATCAGTTGTTGGGAAGGGAGTGAGACAGGGTTGTAGCCTCTCCCCAATGCTATTCAATCTGTATATTGAGCAAGCTGTAAAGGAAACAAAAGAAAAGTTCAGAGTAGGTATTAAAATGCATGGAGAAGAAATTAAAACTTTAATGTTCTCCGATGACATTGTAATTCTGTCAGAGACAGCAAAGGACTTGGAAGAGCAGTTGAACGGAATGGACAGTGTCTTGAAAGGAGGGTATAAGATGAACATCAACAAAAGCAAAATGAGGATAATGGAATGTAGTCGAATTAAGTCGGGTGATGCTGTGGGAATTAGATTAGGAAATGAGACACTTAAAGTTGTAGATGAGTTTTGCTATTTGGGGAGCAAAGTAACTGATGATGGTCGAAGTAGAGAGGATATAAAATGTAGACTGGCAATGGCAAGGAAAGCGTTTCTTAAGAAGAGGAATTTGTTAACATCGAGTATTGATTTAAGTGTCAGGAAGTCGGTTCTGAGAGTATTTGTATGGAGTGTAGCCATGTATGGAAGTGAAACATGGACAATAAATAGTTTGGACAAGAAGAGAATAGAAGCTTTCAAAATGTGGTGCTACAGAAGAATGCTGAGTATTAGATGGGTAGGTCACATAACTAATGAGGAGGTACTGAATAGAATTGGGGAGAAGAGGAGTTCATGACACAACTTGGCTAGAAGAAGGGATCTGTTGGTAGGACATGTTCTGAGGCATCAAGGGATCACCAATTTAGTACTGGAGGGCAGCATGGAGGGTAAAAATCGTAGAGGGAGACCAAGAGCTGAATAAACTAAGCAGATTCAGAGGGATGTAGGTTGCAGTAGGTACTGGGAGATGAAGAAGCTTCCACAGGATAGAGTAACATGGAGAGCTGCATCAAACCAGCCTCAGGACTGAAGACCACAACAACAACAAAAATAATAATAACAAATAATCTGGTTACAGTTTCCTTATAAACCACACACAATAGTAAAGTAATTTGCATGTGGACTTTGTGTTCCTGTCTAGGGTTCAGAATGGAAATTTATATTCTGGAACAAAAATGTTCACCAGATTGAACTCAATTTCTTATTCATTGGTGCGAGTGGTGGGAGGAGTGGGAGGGGGGGGGGGGGGGGATGGGGGGGGGGGGGGAGGTAAAAGCTCTTGATAAAGAGCTCAATGCTGGCTGTTGCAAACGTATACATCTATCCAGCATTGCTTCAAGTTTAAAGCAACTTAAATGTGTATGAAACCAGAGAGAATACACATCTTCACATAAGTAGACACAAAATGGACTTTGATTTTGAGATGTAGACTGACAAAGAATGCAAACTCACATACAATAACATGTTTAAAACATCTGAAAAAACGTCCAGTATCTGCTAGGCTCTAGCTCTGTAATACTTTCAAATTTAAGATTTATGACTAGTTACTGAAACAACCACTTTATATGATACCAGAAATAAAATTCTTGAGATTAGTTTTTAAGAAATTCTCGGTAAAAATTGTAATTAATTGAATTTTTAGTGTCTCATGTTATTATGTAGTAAGTAGTCATTGTGAATAAGGCAAGAACGTTAGGGTTTAACACCCCCCCCCCTCCCCCCATCCCCCCAATGAATAAGGAACTGAGTTCAATCTGGAGGGTCACGAAATCCACATGGAAATTACTTCAAAATTGTGTGTGGTTTATAAGGAAACTGTAACCAATTTATTTGTTATTATTATTATTAGTTTAAAGTTCACCCCCGGTAGCTAAGTGGTCAGCGCGATGGAATGTCAATCCTAAGGGCCCGGGTACGGTTCCCGGCTGGGTCGGAGATTTTCTCCGCTCAGGGACTGGGTGTTGTGTTGCCCTAATCATCATCATTTCATCCCCATCAGTGCACAAGTCGCCAAATTGGCGACAAATCAAAAGACTTGCACCCAGCAAACGGTCTACCTGACGGGAAGCCCTAGTCACATGACATTTACATTTATTAGTTTGAAGGCTGTTGGTTAGGTTTCGAGCTGCTGCAAGCTAAGCATCAGATGGTAAGTATTTACAGTGACTTTACACAGATCTACTATAAATGATTTATTTGTTTTCAGAGTTGTATAGTTTCCAAAATATTGCATGAACAAATGTGATTGATGCACAGCTAGAACAGTAAACTCACTGAGGTTGCATTGTGCCCACCAGTTAGTGTTACAAGTTCAGTGTCTTGACAGAATGACAACAAAGTAAGAAAAGAGTTTTATGTTTTGGACTATGCACGAGGCTTATCTGTTGCCACTGTGAAGCATGCATTCTGAAGAATTTATGGAAAAGAATCTGCATATAAACAAAGCATTGTACATTGGTATCAACGGTTTATGTATACATGAATGAGATTCGCCAGAGATTAATGTTTTTATGCAATGTTACAAAGTTGTATGGGCCATTTTCTTTTGTAAGATGACTGTGATGAATACCACTCCCCCAGATGTGTTGCAGTTGTTGTTGTTTGCACAACTGACTACTGAATTAGAGAATTCCATCTTCCAACAAGATGGAGCATGTCCTCATTGGAACATTGATCTATGTCGCTACCTATGAATGAATTTTTGCATTGTTGGATTTGGTGTGGTGATGAAGATTATATGGCTCTGTTTCCTTGGCCTCAGGTCACCTGGCCTAACGCCTTGTGAATTTTTCCTTTGGAGGTACATTAAGGACCATGTTTGCATACCCCACTGCCAAAATAACTGGATCAGCTCAGAGAAAATACCAATGCTCCTGTGATGACCATTGATAGGATGTTGCTGTATAAGGTATGGAACAAACTTGCCTACTGCTTGAACGTATGCTTTGTGACCAGAGGGGCACTCGTAGAATATTTGTAGAGTGCAAAATGCAAACTTCATGAGGTTACAGCTCAATTCGTGTATCAGTCATATTTGTACCTGTAATACTAAGGAAAATACAGAGCTATGAAAAACAAATGATTCACTTATAGTAGCCCTGTATTTTGCACCATGCACAAATTAAAAATAAGCTCTTGTAAATACCCACCATCTGATAATGATCTTGCAGTGGTTGTTAAATCTAAAATCACTCCTATTATTACCAACAAATACTGTTAAGGGGTAAATATATTAACACATAAGATTAAGAATCTCAATGTCTCTGAAGAGGCTTCTGCAAGAGTTTTGATTATAGACCCTAGATGCACAGGATGAGAAGATTATGCCAAAAGATGTTATGAAATGGAAGTAAGAAAAGTACACTTTTCACATCTCCTATAGGAAATCACATTGAGAGAGCTTTCCAAGAGCGGAGCAAGCAGGAATGATCTATTTGGTTAATTTAGGCATATGCTGGAGCCACCTAAATTTGCTATCCAACTGGATGCCCATAATTTTATCATCAGTTTATAATGTTTCCCAATACCTTTGTTACCGAGCGAGGTGGCGCAGTGGTTAGCACACTGGACTTGCATTCGGAAGGACGACGGTTCAATCCCGCGTCCGGCCATCCTGATTTAGGTTTTCCGTGATTTCCCTAAATCGCTCCAGGCAAATGCTGGGATGGTTCCTTTGAAAGGGCATGGCCGACTTCCTTCCCCATCCTTCCCTAACCCTATGAGACCGATAACCTCGCTGTTTGGTCTCTTCCCCCAAACAATCAACCAACCAATACCTTTGTTGACTCAATTATATAGCTCATGAACAGGGGATGGCCTAGTATGAAATAAGCAGGACACTACATTTTATGTTTCCTCACACTGCATATAATTTTATATTCATGATTTTATATGTTAATGTGAGCCTCTGTTTTCTGTTGCCAAGATATGTCTTCAAGAAGTGTGCCTTTTATATGATAAAGTTTGGTTTCACTATTAAGATTCTATGATTTGCACAATATATGGTTTTGGCAAGGTCACAGAAAATTCCAACAAGTTGCTTTTCCTTTATTTCTGTGACAAGTCAGTTTGTCAAATGATAATTTGTTTACTTGTAGAGAATGCTTCATAGAATGAAAGTGGGAAGTTGTTAAAGTTTATTATCACAAAAGTCATTCAATATTATGTTGTAAATTAAATATTTCAATATTCTGTTGTAAATTAAATAAATTAACACACACAGCTTCCAATACAACTTCTAACTTTTCTTCTTAGTTCATGTCAAGGTTTGAGAGAACAGAATGCAAACCACATCATTTAAGTTATGCATGAGGTTTACAAGATTAAAAAAAAAGTAATCATTACCCAATGTAGTAGAGATAAGAGGGGGCTATACGGTGCACCAGAAATTAAGGAGACCATACATGTGAATTAGACAAAGGTACTTTCAAATTCACCTGTTCAGAGGTCAGACAAATGTGTGGCTCCTGAGGAGGGGCTGCAGCCTCTTCAGTAGTTGCAGGGACAACAGTCTGGGTGATTGGCTGATCTGGCCTTGTAACATCAGCCAACATGTTCTTGCTGTGCTGGTACTGTGAATGGCCGAGGGCAAGGGGAAAGTACAGCCATTATCAAGTCCTGCCATGGCTAATGGAGAGCGCATTTGGATGCCTGTGTGGTTGTGGGTGTGAATGTGTGTAATGTTGCTGGAAAAAAGTCAGTGCTCGAAAGCTAGTCTGCATGCTGTTTTCTGTTATTTGTTGCAATGCTCCATGCATCAATTCCCTATAGGTGAGCGGTTGTTTTTACCCTATTCTATGTATGGCTCCAGCCAGGGATTTCCACTATTATTATACAAATTATTACTTGCTTCTCTGTAATGTCATTGTCACTGATTTTGACACTATGTGCAGGTGGCCACTTTTTCAAGGGAATCAGGAATAGGTAATTACACAATTTTTGGTATGGAAGATTTTCTTTTCTCTGGTAAAGACTTGTTGGTCACTGCAAGGCTGCTCCCACAGCTCATTGCTCAGTACAGGCCCATGCTACCGGCCTTGTAGAGTTCCCATGGTAGAAGACTGCTGACAAATGGACACCTACCAAATTTTCACCTAGAGCCCTCAACCAATGAGTGTGTGGGGGAATGATCACTTGGGGCTTCGACAGACAGAAGCAGAGTGCTGGGACCAGATGGGCTCACTCTCTCTGCAGTCATGTGCAATACGCATCTTCCATTAACTCTTTTAACCATAACAGTTCCTTCCAAATGCTTGCTATCTTTCCTAGGTGTGCTCTATGTACCCATAATGAGAGCTCTATGTAGCCCTAATCATGCGATAAACCAGGCAATGTATTCCACGAGCTCGACTCCTCTCATCCTGTTCACTGGTGTCAGTGAAGTGGGGAAAAAACCCACCATTTGAGCCGAAAACCCTTATAATTTTGTGGCTAGGTGCCTCCATGAGCCATATTCTCCTATGCAGCCTTAAGGTTGCATCTGTCTTTTGTCAGCCAACTTTGTGGGGACACACTCACAAGCACCATGCAGGAGCACCTACCATGCCAGAGTCCCAGACAATGGACTAGCTTGTCACCATCACCAAGACACTGCTAGCCTATCTTGCTATGTTGAGTAGTGGCTATTAAAATGTGGACAGTCCATCATGCTGTACTGTCATGTTGCATGTGGACTGGCCCACAAAACCAGGCAGCCTACCATATGACCTTATTTGTGATCTGCAGAAGCAGTTAAATATGATCACTATTAAAAATATAGAGACAGAAAAGCAGTTTGGCCAGCTGTGAATGCAGGCAGCTGTGCAAAAGTCAGATTCATAAGTTCAGGCCACCTCTCAGTGCCCTACAGAAACTGAAGCCAATACAGTTGCCTCACAATCCACTACTGAGAGCAGATTTCTGTTAGTTACATTCATCCATTCTTTCTCAGGGAGGATGTTCTGGAAACATATGCACCTTCCTGCAAAAATGTTCATGATGTCTGTCACATTTCCTTGTGGCCAGACAGCTTTCCATTGAATGTGGTGTGTTTGAAGTTATAAGGTGACACGCGTACTTATGTGGACTCTGTGGATGCCTTTTATTTGTTGTATCAATCCCCAAATTGGCGGTGAAGCTAAAGTGGCATCATCTCCCACTTACATGAAGCAGTCCATTTAGCATTCCTGTGAGAGGAAGCAGGGTGATTTGTTTTGTGCAGTTCACACAATAGTGATCCGCGTTGGGTATTTACAAATGACACAAATTGTGAACGTTATAGGTGGACAGGTCATACAGCCTACAGATGTAGGGCTCCTTGCTGTCCAAGCTACAGTGAGATTAGACATTTGGATATTAACTGTCCTCAGGCACCATGTAGAGCAAATAACAGCCATGACAGATTGCAGAATTACATAAGCAAAGGGGAAATTAATCAGGGAAATGGATAAAGGACAGGAACAGCCACCCCTCCACACCAACCAGTAGGAACTGTCAACCCCATTAATTTCTGTGGGTTACAAGACGTGGTAAGCATAATTGTGCATGGAAAGATACAAGCGAGGAAAGTAGGAATTTTGACTTTTATGAGTGCTGAAGTGAGTTTAGTTCTTGCCCCTTAGTGATAAGTGGGGCTTAAAATGCTGCACCACTGCCATATTAGCCTACTGTGGGCCAAAGTAATTAAGACTGGAGGTATGTACTATGTCAAGTTAGCAACTGGTGGGAAAATGTATGAGCTTGAGATGGAAGCACTGAGGAAGCAGTCATCCTGTTGTCATCCTGGGGAATGACTTTCTGCACCACTATGAGAGAGTGACTGATGACTGGTCTCATGCTGTTGTATTCAGTGATGTAATTCACCGTTCAGTGAAAACAGTACCACACAGATATGATGAAACTTCAGGAAGGGGCCCATTTCCAAAAATTCCATAATATATGTATCTTAGTGTTAAAAGCCAACATCCCTGAAACTGTATGTGATGGACTGGAAGGGTTTTCTGGATGACAGCCAAAATATGAGAGCCCAAATGAACTATCTTTCTGGTTGACCCACTCACCCAGAATGAAGTTCTCAATAGATTTCAGTTCAACATGACATGAGATCTTTGTAGGGCAGAAGCCATGGATAAGAAAGAAAGTGTCCCAGTTTACTTACATAACTTAGGATTGAAAGATGGTGTAATGACATGTGGAACTATAATGGCCAATATACAGGAGACAGCTAAAGAGGAGTTGCACCAACACAAGAAAAGCAATTTCATAGAGAAGAGTTTGATATATAAAACATATATGTTTGAGGAAATGTAAGAAATGTTATTTGGCCTTAAATGTGGCAAACTACAGTGACATGCCTCTTTACACAGCCTTCTTCTATCGCACATCACGGTATTTCGCTCTGTGGAATTCAATCATGTACATTTTGCAATGGAAGCCATCTAACCTTTATTCAGGACAGTGGAAATTAAAATGTCCTAAGCTGCCTCTCCTGCTCCCAGTCGGCGGGTTTGACACTCTCCCCGCATACAATTAATACTGAGTGGGATTGTTTGTGACAGAATCTTTTCCTCCCTAATCTTGCTACAGCTTTACATGGTGTGCTTTCCTTTCTGCAAAAGACTCTATTACCTCATTAAAGTTTGTCAAAGATTTTGCGACTTGAAATAACAAACTACTGAATAAGCTGGTAATACAAATAGCACCCAAGACTGGTATGGTTCCTTGATTTGATTATGCCTTTTTTGTCACTGTCTGCTAGATAAAATGAAATAGAAATTGTAACACATGCTGTTTTGACACATATGGTCATTTTTATCTACCTCATCTACATAAATAATATGATTGAATATAATTCGCAAAGTACCAATATCAAATAGCTATTAGGCCGACTACAAGCAAAACATTTAATGTTAGGGAAATAGTTTTGCAATTCATTCGTACACTCCAGTTTCTCAAACATGAGACAAAAAGTAGAAGTAGCAAAAAATTTTTATATAAATTTGGAATCGTCATATTCTTACATATAATTTGGATGATATCACCATTTCTTCTGCTTCCTTGTTATAACTAAAAATTTTGTCATCACTAATTCTGTAACTATTCCTGCTACTGCCAAAATTTATCCTCTGGTTAACTTCACTAACCCTGCCAGAATCATCAGTTTGGTTATCCCGTGTTTTATTCCCCTGTTAGGCATTATAATGTGTTTGTAAAATGTGTTTTCTACACTATTCCAAGAACAGAACTTAAGCAGCTGCTATCCAGGTACTGTACAACTGGCCCTTAGTAGTATAGAGTTCTACAAAAAATTTTCTGTCAAAATTTCATTTTCTTGTATACATTGAGTAGAAAATATGTAATCTTTCTTAACTGTTACATCTGTTAGTCATTTGTTTCCAATCTGGTAGTTTGAATCTATAGAGTTCACTAATAACTGGAAACAATGCCTATCATTAGCACACCCTATCATCAGATAAACAAGCAGCAATTGGCATTCACCCATTCAGGTTTATTTGGCTCACATAGTATAGCTCCATCCCCTTTTTGTCTGTGACATTCAAAAATCAACTTATGATTCATTCAGAAATCAACTTAGATAGTGTTCAAAAATGTTCAAAAACCAACAGGGATGACTTTCAATATTATATTGTGATGGTTTGCCTTCTTTATTTCTTCGTTTGTTGTCCTCACTGTTGATGTACTTCGTTCTGATACTGGCTGAAAAATGGTGTGTGGAAATACAACAATGATACTTTAAATAATGTAGCTAACAGGTGCACAGTTGCATTTCACAGTAGTATACCTTCACTGTTCACAATCCCCCAATGCTACTCAGTTATATATGACCAGTGCACTATTGTTTTAACTTTCCATAAGCCTTATTAATAGTTTTCAGGCAAACCTCCACATACTATTACAATAGTTTACTATTGAACATCTATGAGCAGTAAAAACGTAACCACAAAGTTCACAGTTCTTGAAGAATAGAAAGGTACATATGGAGCAGACACTGTCATTGTTTTAACACATGGCCTAATTGTGTTACACTTATTTCGTGGATGCATTGTTGTTGATCTAACCAATACAGGTTCCTTGTCTGAAACTCAGCCGTGGACTGACTGTCTCAGGACCAAAAATTGGCCCTTATATATCCTCACAATAATAGGTACTGAAACTTCACATTGTTTGATGTTTAATTTATAGAAATAACAATTAAGACTTAACTCATTAAATTAACCGAATACATCGAAAAATTCCATCTTTTTAACAGTTTCTTCCACTACAAGAGTTATGCCAAATTATTTGTTTAAATCATGAACTTAACAAATATAAGTATGCAAACAATACTTTGGACAAAACTGTTAATTACTTTGGAATTCATTAAGAGCTGGCTTTGCTAACATGTTTTCAAATAGAGCCAAATAGATCCTTTAAGAATACTATTAGTTTCCTCCAAATGTTTATAAATAGTACCGAATTTATATTTCTTTATAAGTCAACAATAGAATTTAAGTTGCGAAAAAATTACTGATTTCATCCTATAACAAAATATAGTAACTATGAATAGTCAATATAAATTAAAAATCAAAGCACAAAATTAGATCTGGTGTTATATTCTTTAAAACTAAGGGCCAATATTTCTCTTTTATGGAAATGCAGATTATATTCATGTATGTTAATGGTAATTAGTTAAAAGTCAAAAGATGAATTTTAAGGAGGCAGATGGAAAAACAAGAGGGGAAAGAAGAATATAAGAATATCCCAGCTTTATTTGTCACAATATGAACAATCGATAGACAAATGTATGCTGGATGTTAGGTGCTTTGTGAATCAAGGTTTTTTCTTCAAGAATATGAATTAAGTGCCCCTGAAATTGCCTTCTGGGGCTAGATGCCTTGGACCCCCCCCCCCCCCCCCTCCCCCAGCTCCAGGCCTGTAATAAAGAGAATTTCTAAAATATAATCGAAAATCTGGAATGGAATAACAATACTATGAAAACAGTAGACTGCCGCTCACCTTATAGAGGAGGCGCAGTGAGGCTCATTGAAAAAAGAGTAATAATTTCGTTAGCTGTTGGGCCAAGTCTTTCATCAGCTGTTGACGAAACAAAAGACATACACACTTTTGCATCTATGTCTACATCTACATCTACATCTACATCCATACTCCGCAAGCCACCTGATGGTGTGTGGCGGAGGGTACCCTGAGTACCTCTATCAGTTCTCCCTTCTATTCCAGTCTCGTATTGTTTGTGGAAAGAAGGATTGTTGGTATGCTTCTGTATGGGCTCTAATCTCTCTGATTTTATCCTCATGGTCTCTTCGCGAGATATACGTAGGAGGGAGCAATATACTGCTTGACTCTTCGGTGAAGGTATGTTCTTGAAACTTTAACAAAAGCCCATACCGAGCTACTGAGCGTCTCTCCTGCAGAGTCTTCCACTGGAGTTTATCTATCATCTCCGTAACACTTTCGCGATTACTAAATGATCCTGTAACGATGTGCGCTGCTCTCCGTTGGATCTTCTCTATCTCTTCTATCAACCCTGTCTGGTACGGATCCCACATTGCTGAGCAGTATTCAAGCAGTGGGCAAACAAGCGTACTGTAACCTACTTCCTTTGTTTTCGGATTGCATTTCCTTAGGATTCTTCCAATGAATCTCAGTCTGGCATCTGATTTACTGACGATCAACTTTATATGATCATTCCATTTTAAATCACTCCTAATGCATACTCCCAGATAATTTATGGAATTAACTGCTTCCAGTTGCTGACCTGCTATTTTGTAGCGAAATGATAAGGGATCTATCTTTCTATGTATTCGCAGGACATTACACTTGTCTGATGAAAGACTTGGTCCAATAGCTAATGATATCTAGCCTTTCTTCAACGTGCCCGTCTGCTACTCAGTGCCTCCTGTATATGGTGAGTAGCAATATATTCTTTTGATACTGGTGTTGAAACTTCTAAAATATGAAAGATACAAAGAATAGAAAAAATATACACCTTACAGAATTAAATTATACAATGGGTAATATATACAATAACAAGGACAATGTCTAAAGTTTCTTAAAATAAAGCTCATTCACTACTCAACAAAACTGAAGTAGTTAACAAATAAATTTAAAGTTTCATTTATCTCTGATGGTGGAGAGATGACAGTTATTGCTTCATGGCCAAACAGAGGGAGCAGGACACTTTTATCAAGATTAAATCTAACTTTGGCGCAGAAAGGGGTGAATAATACTGGCACTAAAGTTTTTGGTCACTTACCAAATAGTATCAAAAGTCTGACAGATAACCAACAAGTATTTAAGAAGAAATTAAAAGAATTTCTGAATGACAACTCCTTCTACTCCATAGAGGAATTTTTAGATATAAATTAAGAAAAAAAAAGAAAAAAAAATTTAAAAAATAAAAAAATAAATAAAATAAAAAAACAAAAAAATAATAATAAAAAAGTTGATATATTAACTTAAGTATGTTGCTAAATTAACTTAATAGTGCCATGTATTGGAAAATTTGACTTGTTCCACATCATCACGAAATATCGTATTCATGATCCATGGAACTAGTATTAATCTAATCTAATCTAATCAACCTTCCTTGCTGTAGGGTCTCCCTTCTTTAACATCGCACACCCATGTGTCGCAGTGCAGTCTTGTCCAATATTTCACATACTGGAGACCATTATCTTACATGCTTTCATGTATAACAGGGAGTTTATTGTTTGGCACATGTGCATTAAACATTGGTTATGTATAACATATATGTCCAAATCCAAAATTATTCAAATAACATTCATTGTTACCACTTATAATGCACAGAAATTTACTGCTTCTAACGCAGAGAGACAATGTGGATCCTTTTAAAGTCAAATAAAGCACTGAAGATACACTCCAACACAAATTCTTCTCAGTCTAAGTAAAATGTAATGTACAAATATACATTGTGCTAGAATATTTTGGGATTACACAAGTCTGACAGATAACCAACAAGTATTTAAGAAGAAATTAAATGAATTTCTGAATGACAACTCCTTCTACTCCATAGAGGAATTTTTAGATACAAATTAAGAAAAAAAAGAAAAAAAAACAAAAAAAAAAAAATTAAAAAAATAAAAAAATTAATAAAAAAACCACAAAAAAATAAGAAAGTTGTTATATTACCTTAAGTATGTTGTTAAATTAACTTAATTATGTCATATATTGGAAAATTTGACTCGTTCCACATCATGCTTCCTGGAACACCAGCATGCTACCTTTACATACGTAGACACTCGCTACTTCCCGCAGTACGAAACGTAATCAATCAATTATTTATAAAAGTGAAAAAATCTAATTATGTAGTAAAAATATCACCATACTTCTCTCTCTCTCTTGACATCTTCAAATTCAGAGTGTTTTGGGTAATGACGTAAGTTATTTGATTAATAAATGACAAACAAAGAGATAGAGGGGCTGGCCAGTACTTACCTCAGCTCAGTACAGCTGATAGATACACATAAAACAGAACCAAAAATTTACGTTCCTAGCTTTCGGAACAAATTTTCCTTCATCGGGGAGGAGAGAGGGGAAAGGAGGGGAAAGAAAGGGAAGAAGGGAAAGGAGATTCAGTTACTCACAACCCAGGTTATGAAGCAACAGGGAAAGGAAAATAGGGAGGGTAGCAAGGATGGAGACATGGTTGTCAGAGGGAAGCCAAAGATATTCTACTGTAAGTACTGTGCCAGCTTCAAACCAAAGAGGATGCATACAGAAGTAAAGAGGTATATAGTATAAAGATAAACACAACTATGTAGGATGAAAAGATGCGTGAATGGCTAAAGAGGAAAGGAAAAGAGGAGAAGACTGAAGAGTAAATGGGATTGAGGTTGTTTAACGTAGGTTCAGTCCAGGGGGATGGCGGGATGAAAGGATGTGTTGGAGTGCAAGTTCCCATCTCCGCAGTTCAGAGGGACTGGTGTTGGGTGGGAGAAGCCAAATGGCACATATGGTGTAGCAGGTTCCTAGGTCCCTAGAATTATGCTGGATGGCATGCTCCGCTACTGGGTATAGGACATCTCCTAGGCGGACAGTTCGTCTGTGTCCATTCATGCACTCAGCCAGTTTAGTTGTTGTCATGCCGATGTAAAAGGCTGTGCAGTGCAGGCATGTTAGTTGATAAATGACATGTGTACTTTCACATGTGGCCCTGCCTTGAATTGTGTATGTTTTACCAGTAGCGGGGCTGGAATAGGTAGTTGTGGGGGGATGCATGGGGCAGGTTTTGCAGCGGGGTCGGTTACAGGGGTAGGAACTGCTGGGTGGAGAAGGTAGTCTGGGAATATTGTAGGGTTTAACAAGTATGTTACAGAGGTTAGGGGGGCGATGAAAGGCAACTCTGGATGGTGTGGGGAGAATTTTGTTAAGGGAATATCTCATTTCAAGGGTTGACTTGAGAAAGTCATATCCCTGGCGGAGTAATTTGTTGATGTATTCGAGGCAAGGATAATACTGGGTGACGAGGGGGATGCTTCTGTGTGGTCTGGGGGTAGGAACATTGTTGTTGGATGGGGAGGAATGTATTGCTCGGGAAATCTGTTTGTGGACAAGGTCTGCGGGATAGTTGCGGGAGAGGAAAGCATTGGTCAGGTTATTGGTGTAATTGTTGAGGGATATGTCACTGGAGCAGATACGTTTTCCACGAATACCTAGGCTGTAGGGAAGGGAGCATTTGATGTGGAAAGGATGGCAGCTATCAAAGTGAAGGTACTGTTGTTTGTTTGTGGGTTTGATATGGACAGAGGTGTGGATGTGAGCTTCAACAAGATGAAGGTCAACATCCAGGAAGGTGGCTTGGGTTTTGGAGAAGGACCAGGTGAAATTCAGATTCGAAAAGGAGTTGAGGTTATGGAGGAAATTAAGGAGTGTTTCTTCACCATGAGTCCAGACCACAAAGATGTCATCTATAAACGTATACCAGGCCAGGGGAAGCAGCTGTTGGGTCTTCAGGAAAGCCTCCTCCATGCGGCCCATAAAGAGGTTGGCATAGGACGGAGCCATCCTGGTTCCCATGGCCGTTCGTCTGATTTGTTTGTAGGTCTGGCCTTCAAAAGTGAAGTAATTATGGGTGAGGATGAAGTTGGTAAGTGTGATAAGGAACGAGGTTTTTGGAAGATCTTTGGGTGGGCGTTGGGAGAGGTAGTGCTCAAGGGCAGAGAGACCATGGGTATGTGGGATGTTTGTGTAAAGGGATGTAACATCTATGGTGACAAGAAAGGTTTCAGTTGGGAGAGGAGTGGGAATGGATTTGAGGCGTTCTAGGAAGTGGTTTGTGTCTTTGATGTAGGATGGGAGTCTGCAGGTGATAGGTTGGAGGTGCTGGTCTACCAGAGCTGAGATACGTTCGGTTGGGGCTTTGAAGCCTGCTACAATGGGATGGCCAGGATGGTTCTCCTTGTGGATTTTGGGTAATAGGTAGAAGGTAGGGGTACGTGGCTCAGATGGAGTGAGTAAGTCTATGGAAGCCATTGTGAGGCCTTGTGAGGGACCTTGGATTTTTAGAATTTTTTGCAGCTCAGTCTGGATGGACGGAATGGGATCCTGGGTAACAGCTTTGTAGGTTCAGGTGTCGGAGAGTTGACGTAGTCCTTCTGCCACATACTCCACACGGTCAAGTACGACAGTTGTGGAGCCTTTATCTGCCGGGAGGATGACAATAGAGCGGTCTATTTTCAGCTCCTTAATGGCATGGGATTCAACTGGGGTGATGTTGGGGGTTGTCGGGATGTTCTTCAGGAAGGACTGGGAGGCAACACTGGATGTGAGGAATTCCTGAAATGCCTGCAAGGGATGGTTTTTGGGGGAGAGGAGGAGGATCCCTTTGAGAAGGCAGTCGGAACTGTTCTAGACAGGGTTCAACACTCGGTCTAGTACTTGGGGGCTGGGTTTGGGTAGTGAAGTGATATTTCCAGTTGAGGTTCCAGGTGAATGAGAGGAGATCTTTAACCAGGGCAGTGTGGTTGAATTTAGGCATGGGGCTAAAAGTTAAGCCTTTTGATAGAACAGATGTCTCTGGAGGAGAGAGGGATCTGGATGGGAGGTTTAGGACTGAATTGGGACTGGTGATATGTGGCATTTGACTGTGGTTATAGTTGAGATTTGGTCTGTGTGGGCTATACGCTGGGACGGGGAGATTGAGTAGGGTGGCTAGGGTAGGTTTGTTGGCTATGAGGGGGGTTTGTTGAAGGTTCTGTTGTGGTTGGTGTTTGTGAGGGATAGGGAGAGGGACCCCACTTCTTAGGTGTTGCACTAGCACTGTGGATAGTTTTTTCAGGTGGTATGTGGCATGGAACTCAAGTTTGCAGCTGGCTTCTAGGATGATGTTCCTGAGTGTGTTCTCCAAGCAAGGGTTTGAGAGGTGGAGGACTTTGAAGAGAGATAGGAGCTGTTGGGAGTGGTGTTTACATGAAGTAGTGTAGAGATTCAGGACAAGTTGGGTAAGGGCTAAGGATTGAAGGTTCTGGAAGTCCAGGAGAGACTGGTGGAAGGAGGAATTGCACCCGGAGATGGGAACTTTTAAGGTAAGCCCTTTAGGGGTAATTCCAAAGGTTAAGCAGGACCGGAGGAAAAGTATGTGGGATTGCAGTTTGGCTACGGTGAATGCATGTTTCCGGAATGAATGTAAATAATGTGGTATAGGATTAGGGTACATAGTGGGTAACTGATGGGTAGGGAAATTAAATAACTAAAGTTGAAATAGTAATCATAAGAAGGAATAAAATGCAGAGGGAAGGACAAGAAGGAAAGAAATTGTGTTGGTAACGTTCAATACCAAAGGAAGACCACTAACTGAGAAAAATACGGAAAAAGTTGACCAGACCAAGCAAGTATGTCCAGATCAGGGGAAAAGAATGGACGTTGCTTAAAAACAGAGATAGCGAGTGGCGAAAAAAAGATCGCGCGCGCCGCAAAAGAGATCGCGTGTGCCGCAAAAAAGATCACGAGTGCCGCAAAAAAGATAGCGCGTGCCACAAAAAAGATCGCGGGTGGCGCAGAAATCTCCCAAAAAATTTTCTTGTGGCAGAGAAAGATAGCCAATGGCACAAAAATATTGGCAGCAACAAGAAATCGACGGAAATGGACGATACTGGTAGGTGTGGAAGAGATTGTTGGCAGTGATTGTTGGCTGGAAAACAGCGGATAACGAACGTTAAAACTATGGAATGTTGAATAAATAAATCAATAAATAAAAAAGAGAACAGGACTATAAACGGAACAAGATAATAGGAGGAAGATGAAACTAGCACAGTTTGTGACGAAAATATTTATTTATGTAAATATAAAACACTGAAGAAGAGAAAGTGTTAAGATGACAGATGGAAGTGATAGCTAACAAAAGGGACAAAACAATGAAGGATGTGGACCATATAGGTGATCTAAATGATTAATGGAAAATCTCATATGAGATGTGAAACAGATACTAACAAAGAGATAGACGGGCTGGCCAGTACTTACCTCAGCTCAATACAGCCGATAGATACACATAAAACAGAACCGAAAATTTATGTTCCTAGCTTTCGAAACAAAACTCCCTATTTTCCTTTCCCTGTTGCTTCATAACCTGGGTTGTGAGTAACTGAATCTCCTTTCCCTTCTTCCCTTTCTTTCCCCTCCTTTCCCCTCTCTCCTCCCCGATGAAGGAACATTTGTTCTGAAAGCTAGGAACATAAATTTTCGGTTCTGTTTTATGTGTATCTATCGGCTGTACTGAGCTGAGGTAAGTACTGGCCAGCTCCTCTATCTCTTTGTTAGTATTTGTTTCACATCTCATATGAGATTTTCCATTAATCATTAATGTATGTTAGGGTAATCCTTCAAATCTTTGAGCTCTACATTTCTGTCCTCTTGCTCAGATACCAGTCTAAATGTAATGAATTGAAGACTGGAGTCACCTTGGGTAATATGAGGGCATCAGGAAAAACACACTCTGTAAGATACTGGTTTGTGGAGTATAGTAATGGAGCAAGTCCTTAATTTCATCCTGTCCCCACAATGTCCCTGCATCTACCACAGGCAGTGCAAGCATCTACCTCCATTCCTGCCCTGCTTTCCCTTCACCTCCCCATTCCATGGGGCTTCCACTCTCCCTCTATGCACCCCAGGTAGGTTATTGTTCATCTCAGACGGCCTTAGCATCTGGATATGACAGCAGGCATGTATGTATGAGTTGTGCTTTTGTGAATGTGTAGGTTTTTTGCTTCTGTTGAAAGACACAGTAAAAAGCTGAATATTTAGTCATTCTTTTTCATTGTGCCTGTCTGCAGCTTGATGCTTTCTCTGCGTGGTGAGTAGCAATCTACCCTTTCCATATTCTTATTCCTCCTTGACTTTGACTTTCCATTGTAAGATTTCATACGTTCAAAGACAAACTTAAAACTCTTCTCAAGTAACAAACCATTATCTGCTCTAACATCTCTACTTTAACTTTAATACTGAAATGACCTTCAACAAGGTCTGGCACAATGGCCTAATTTATAAACAGTGCATTCTAGGCTTCTCTCCACACCTCGTGACCAGCATCTGATTAGTACTAACAGACAGGAATTTAAGAGTGCAAATGAGAAGATAGCTATCCAACTCATTCACACCTGCAGTTGGAGTTGGTCCAGTGCTATTACCTCAGCAACATTCTATACCACTTACATGCTCATATACCCAGTCCACCCACACTGAATGAGGGTTTGGCCTTACAGCCAATGATACTGTGTTCTAATGCCTGGCAGTTTCCCACAACATGGCTAAACACTTCAAGGAATAGCTATTGAACCTAGAACATAAATGTTCAATCGATGTATAAAACTGAAGAATATCTGAAGTCAGCAGTTCTTGTTGCTCTGAACTCTGAAGTTATCAGTATATAATGTAGGGAATGAAAAGTTTTTGCAACTTTTACACAAATCAGCTTGCAGCTATGACAGTCGAGGATCTTGAAAGGGCGGCTGTCAATGAGAGGGGGGTGAGACAGGTTTTCAGACTTTCCCTGATGTCATTAAATCTGCACATGGAGCAAGCAAAAATGGAAGTCAAACAGAAATTTGGGAGATGGTTAAAGTTCAGGATGAAGAATGAAATTTTTTGGTTTGTCAATGATATTGTATTTCTGACAGAGTTGGCAAAGGACTTGAAAGGCTAGTTGAAAGGAATGGATAGTGTCTTGAAGGGAAGTTATGAGATAAACATCAATAGGAGAACAACAGTGACATAAGTAAAGAGGGTGTAAAATACAGACAGATAATAGGAAGAAAGGTTTTCCTGAAAAAGAGAAATATGTTAACACTGAATGTAAATTTAAGTGTTAGGAAGTCAGGTCCAAAAGAATTTGTAGTGTAACCTCATATGAAAGTGAAATATGGATGATAACCTGTACACACAAGAAGAGAATAAAAAGTACTGAAATAAAGTGATGCATAAGAATGTTGAAGGTTACAAGATCAGGTACTAAATCTAAATCGTGAAAAAGAAGCCTTCATGGCAAAACTTTACCAAAAGAGGGAATAAACTAATAGGACACACTGTGAGACATCAAGGAACAGTTAATTTGGTAGTGGAGATATGTGTGTGGAGTAAAATACTGAAGAATGAGGGCAAGACTTGACCGCAGTAAGCACACTCAAAATGATGTATGTACCGTTAATTATAGAGAAATGAGGAGACTAGGGTTTAGAGTTGAATAAAACCAATCTTTGGACTGAAGACCACAAGAATGACATATAAGAAAGACTGATTACTCTCTTTAGGGTGCAGAGTGTTAATACCAATACACAGAAACATTAGGTCTATTGAGATTCAAAATTAATCCTAAAGGTTTTCAATATAGAAAGATAAAAAAGAAAAACCCAGGCTACTGTAGCAATGCAGCAATATATGAGAGAAGCAAAGTAATTGACTACACTCCACCACCACCTTAAGTTGGCCAGAACTCAGCTTCGATGAAGCAGCAGCACAAATACAGTTTATAGGGGAAAGTGCCTCCATATGGGAATATACGAACTCCAAGCACTAGCACTGTAAGTTTTTTGCTGGAGTGGAGATGTGTTACTGGATAAAGTTGTAATGAAGGAGGGTTCTCTTGGAGCAAAAGTGCAGCAAGTTGGTTAATTTTTTGGTAATTGTAATTGTGAACTTTGTTAAAGACTGGAAGTTTTTGACCTACCTAATGTGACGATTAAGTGATAGAGGCCTGGTCACATGAATATGGTGTGTGCGAGTGATAACAAATAAATCGCACTGTGGTTGACATAAATGTTCAACAACGAATACGATCTTGACTTTTGATTTTGGAAAACTTAACCTGGCTTCTTAATTTCAGTGTGATTTAGGTGAGACGGACGCAGCTACCGGGAAGACAATATTGAATAAGCAAAGCAAGGCAGGTCGAGAACACTGCACACTATCTACTGGGTGAGGAAATGTTTCAATACCGGTACATATGGTTGTGACGTGAACTTTAAGTGCACTAATAAACAAGGAAACAGCCTGGCACGTTACAAAGTCACCAAAAAATTTAGTTTTGCAACCTTAATACATAGGTCCTAAATAGTGAAAGACAAAGGCTACACAAAAAGTTTTCATGACATTGTAAGGTCAAACAGTTTCCTGTTCCATGTAAAATATCCAGTAAGGTGCACAGACATGTCAGGCTGACTAATAGAGTGTGTTCTGCCAAATATTCTCACAAACAATTAAACTGTGGGATGAGGTAAGGAATGAGGATAAAATAGTGACTGCATTTAGACAAAGTAAACTAAGAAATTTGTATAAAATAAAATTTTAGCTAGAAAAAGAAACATGGAGTGATGTTTATATTGAGGACAGCATAGAAGAGAGATGGGAAACTGTCTGAGATATACAGGGCTCCTATAAATAATTAATTCATTTTCAAAGTTCTATACTTTCCAAAGTAGGCTATTACATGTACAAATATGACTGATACATGAACAGGACTGTAAACTCACAGAGTTTGCAATGTGCCTAGCAGCAGCGCCGGCTTTAGGGTGGGGCGACTCGGGCGGTCGCCCAGGGCGCCGGGGCCCAAGTGGCGCCACGTACTAAACGCATGTAAAAAAAAAAAATTACAATTTACAATCACCCATTTCGCGAAACTAAAATATTATTCAGTCTCATTCAACATATGTCGCTAATCTCACGAATGCGCAATGAATTTGGGGTAGCAGAAGAGAAATCATGCTGAATGCAATCTTCATATTGTCAGCAACCATCCATGTTTGATGCGGGCTAGCACGGGCTCTACCAAAGCACCTCTCTTATTTGTTTCAAGAACTGCAACAAGGAAGAGCCCATGCAGCCGCACCATCTCTCGTTTACAACAGAAACTACCGGTCGATGAAAGTATCAACGTTCTTGCAATAAAAGAATACAATGTTTTTGATGTAGGTACATAGCCAAAAGTACTTAATGCTAGAGATATAGATCACATTATAATATGTGGACCCTCACAAGTATGTCTAAATAACTTTCCAAAAGATGAAAATGGGTGTCATTTCTCTTCAACTCATTACACAAGAAAACTATCAAACGAAGAAACTATCAGACGACGGTGGCTAGTTTATTCTGTATCAAACGACAGTGTCTTTTGCTTTTGTTGTCGACTGTTTGATTTAAAGTCAACTACTAATTTGACTACCACTGTGGGTTTCAGAAATTGGAAACATTTAAGTGAAGCTCTGAAACTGCATGAAAATAGTCCTAACCACAAAAAAGCATTTACTCAATGGACTGAAGCTGAAATCAGGTTTAAAGCTGGATTAACTATTGACAAGGAAGAACAAAAGCTAATTTATAAAGAAAGTTTACGATGGAGCAATGTGCTTCAAAGATTGATGCACATTACTTTGTATTTGGCTGAAAATAATATGGCATTCAGAGGGTTATCAGATAAATTATTTACCCCAAATAATGGAAAATTCTTAGGTCTTGTACAGTTATTGGCAAAGTTTGATCCAATCATGGAAGAGCACGTCAGACTGGCATTGAATGGTGATTTGGCTGACCATTATTGCGGCAAAAATATACAAAATGAATTAATAGAACTCATGGCATCATGGCATCACACGTTATGTCTACAATCATATCCCGCATAAAGGGTTCAAAGTATTATGCAATCATAGCCGACTGTACTCCAGATATAAGCCACAAAGAACAACTTTCGATAACTTTAAGATGCGCCGACATAACAGAGGATGGCATAAGTGTAAAAGAACATTTCATCTCATTTCTGCAAATAGATGATACAACCGGTGAAGGCCTCACAGGAAGCATTTTAAAAACATTGAGTGATCTTGACCTTCACATTAAAGACTGCAGAGGACAGGGCTATGATAACGGTGCGAACATGAAGGGGGAAAATAAAGGCGTCCAGAACAGAATTAAGAAGTTAAATCCACTAGCTTTTTTTGTGCCATGTGGATGCCATAGTTATAATTTGGTATTGTGTGATGCGGCAAAATCATCAGTAAAATCCGTGACACTGTTTGGAATGTTACAAAAAATGTTTAATCTATTTGCTGGATCGGTAAATAGATGGAAAATTTTGACCAACCATTTGAAGATATACACCCAGAAAAATGTAAGTGACACACGCTGGGAAGCTCGAATTGATAGCGTCAAAGCAGTTCGTTATCAATTATGCGAAATGCATGACGCTTTGGTTTCCTTGGCCGATGCTACTGAACAAAGCGATGCTGCGGTGTCACACGAAGCGACAACACTAGGAGGACAATTAAAAGACTTCAGCTTCATTGTTTCTCTCGTGACATGGTATGATGTTCTGTTTCAAATTAACATTGTGAGTAAAGCAAGTCAGTCACCCACAATCAACTTTGTCGAGTTTATGGGAATCCTTGACAAATGTTGCTCTTATTTGGAAACATATAGACAAACAGGTTTCGAACAAGCTATTGTAACAGCAACTGAACTGGCTTTGGATCTTGATACGCAGCCATTATTTAAACCACAAATGCGATTAAGACGTATTAAACGCAGGTCGGGTGAAGAGGCTGTTGATGATCAAATAACTGACCCAAAAAAGAAGTTTAAAGTAGAGTTTTTCAATGCACTGTTGGACACCGTGCACATATCCATGAAAGAAAGATTTGAACAGATGCAAGAATTTTCTGCGACGTGGAGTTTCTTGTTTGACATTAAAAAAGATCAAAATAAAGAAGAACTAATACAATGCTGTTCTAAATTACAAGAAAAGTTAACTGTCAACATGAAGTCAGATATTGATGGAAATTTGCTGTGCGACGAAATTTTAGGCCTGCAACACTACCTCGAAGACAGCCAGGCAACGCCTATTGAAGCCTTAAACTTCATAAAAAAGCATAATCTTCAAGAGTTATATCCCAACATCTGGATAATGTTACGTATTTTGCTAACAATACCAGTGACTGTCGCAAGCGGCGAACGCGATTTTTCCAAACTGATGTTGATAAAAACGTACTTGCGGTCTACAATGTCTCAAACAAGACTAACCAGTTTGGCCTCACTGTCCATTGAAAATGAAGTTGCAGAAAACCTGGATTTTGCTAATCTGATCAGAGACTTTGCCGACAGAAAAGCGAGAAAAGTAAAATTTTAGTCGTTTATAATTGTTTTTCGTTAGGTGTAATATGTTTTGTGCTCAGATGACTGACAGAAAATATAGGTTTATGGCTTACAGTTATATTAAATTCAATAAAAATATGGTACCCAATTCAAAATTAGTGTTTTTTCGTTATACATTTTACCTCCTATATATAAAAATCAATTGTTGTGTGTTAGTCTCACCAAAACAAAGAAATGGCTTGACCAATTTGAATAATTTTTGTTTTGTTTTGTTCGCTTTAGTACAGGGGTGCTTCAGAAACGAAAAGAAATATTTGGGATATACGAGCCTGTTTCAACCACATTTTATGCATCTTTTCTTTGTTTGGAACATGCAAAAACAATTTTCTGGAGTTGTTGTAGATGTACAGTGCAGTACTACGCAATATTTTTAGACAATTTCCCAAAACGTGAATGCCCAAACAATATATCACTGCTATACTGACTGTTACGGCAGTGACAGCAGCATGCTGGACTGACGTCACAGGCTACACAAGACTCACATGGAGCATCTTAGCGGGCTTTCAGATTATTTGGATTTCATTTCCATTTAAAAAAATAAAATACTCAAATTTACGATGGAAAAAACCATGTTATGATCATAAGATGACGCCATTAACCACTTAAGACGATTTCTAGAAAACAGTCAAATACCGTGTTGCAAAGCACTGCCAGGTTCGCTATTTATACAATAAAGGGCGCCAACTGGATGACTCGCCCGGGGCACCTGGATGGCTAAGGCCGGCCCTGCCTAGCAGTCAGCATTATGAGTGCAGTGCAACAAAATGGTGACAAAGTTAGAAAAGAGTTATACGGTGTGGGGGTATGTGAGATGTTTGTCTGTTACAACAGTGAAGAGTGCATTCAGAAGGAATGATGAAAAAGAACCACTATGTAAACTTGGGTGTTGGTATTGACAATTTAGTGACACTGGTTGTCTCTATATACAGAAAAGTACTGGTTGACGAAGTGTACCAGATGCAGCTACGGAGAGGCTGAAGAAATGTTTCATATGCAGTCCAAAAAATTCAATGGTGTGTTCAAGCCACGAACTTGAAATACCACAGAAAAGTGTGCACAAGATTTTACAATGGCAGTTTCAAACTATCCCACCTGGAATATTACAGCCAGCACCTTTGATTTGCATAACAATACTGGAAACACTTCATGACGAACATTTCACCTCCAGTGACAGAGCAACCTAATGTTTATATGGAAAGGATAACTGACACAATGTAAGAGCATGGGACACCGAAAATCCTCATGAGATTGTAGTGCATGAACAAGATTCACCGAAGATTAATATTTTCTGTGCAATGTCGCAGATGAAGTTGAATGAGCTGTTTTTCTTCTGTGAGAAGAGTTTGGCAAATACCTCTTCCCCAGATATGTTGTAGTTGTTTCCACAACTGACTGCTGATTCTGAAAATTTCTTCTTCCAACTAAATGGAACTCCCCTACATATCAGCATTGATATTTGTTGCTAACTAAAGAATGAACTTCAGCATCATTGGATTGGACATAGTGAAGAAGATGATGTGGCTCTGTTCCCTTGTGACTTTTTCCTCTGGAGGTACATGAGGATCAACTTTATACACCCACACTGACAAAAACTCTGGAACCGCTCAGAGAACACATCAGTGCTACTGTGATGCCCATTGATAGGATGTTACTGCATAAATATGGAAATAGCTTGACACATGCTTTGAAGTGTCTTGTAAAACCAGAGGTGCAGTCATAGACATTTGTAGAGAGCAAAACACAAACTTGGTGGGTTTATGGCTCTAACATGCATCAATCTTAATTTTATGTGTAATACTATGGGAAACAAATGAATCACATTAATGTAGGTTGCCAAAAAGTACACAGAACTGTTTGTGATAAATCAAACAAGAACTGGAACACCATGGAAATTAAAGAAACCTAGAAATGAACTGAAAGAGCTATATGAAAATTACCAGAAAGATAGACAATAAGCCAGTCATAATGCTTAGAGGAACAGGAATATGGCATATAATACAAAGATAAGAAAATCAAAAGCATGACAGCAAACACTAGAAACAGATACTTTCCAAAAATCTATAAAACAATCTGGAATTGTACAGGGTATTCCAGGAGGAATGGTCAATAGCCAAGCTCATAATAGGAATGCTCATTTGAAGCAAAATACTTCATTCGGACATGTGCTCTATTCCAAATGGTTTATGAGATAGAGCGCATTTACTGTCACTTTTGTATGTTTTTCTTCAATAACTCAAAAACTACAGCCTCTAGCGAAACCATGTTTCATTACAAAATTAAACTACATTAAATTTCCTGCAAGAAAGTTCTTATCCACTTTTTCTCTACGAGTAATAGTTTGTGCAATGAGAGAGAGAGAGAGAGAGAGAGAATACTGAAAATCTCACGCAGTCCGTTTGCACTGTAACATACAAGGTCTGTCTAAAAAGTATCCAACCCTTGATTTTCCAGCACAAAATACAGATGATAACATGTTGCCACTGTACTCTGTAAAGGAAGAGAGCTTTAGGCACATGCGTGAATTTTGTACCCGCCTTCCAGCGCGTCAGTCACTGCCTGTCGGTCACTGATTCAGGTGCTCCACAATGTGTTCATCGGATTACCAATTCCCTCAAGATGACTTAATGTGTTGAGCAAAGACACTGCACCAAATTTTGTCAAAAGCTTGGCAATTCTCAAAGAAAAACAATTTGTAAGATTCAACAGGTGTTTGGAGAAGATGCGATGGGTGTAACACAAATTAAGGAGTCGTTCAACCGATTCAAAATGGCAACACATCAGCAGAGAGTGACCAGCGTTCTGGCAGATCCCAAACTGCTTGGAGTGCAGCTGTTGTTAAGAGGGTGCAAAATTTGGTGATGGCAGTTCATCATTAAGCCATGTGGGAGACTGCCCAAGAGGTTGGAGTGAGTAAAGATCCTGCACATGCAATTTTGCATGGTGATTTGAACATGCACCGAATGGCTGAGAAATTCGTGCCCAAGTTGTTGTCACCAGAACAAAAAGACCTCTGTATTGATGTTGCACAGGACCTTCTGGACATCATCAACACTGAACCTGGGCTTCTGAACACCGTGATAACTGGAGATGAGTCATGGGTGTACGGGTACAATCCAGAAACAAAAAGACAGTCGTCACAATGGAAGCATCCCAAGTCTCAAAGGCTAAAGAAAGTGTGGCAGGTGTGAAGCAAAATCAAGGTGATGCTGACTGTCTTCTTTGATGTCCATTGTATTGTGTATCACAATGTGCACCACAAGGACAAACAGTGACAAAGGAGTACTATCAAGATGTTCTCCGGTGACCCCGCGATGCAGTTCAGCGCAAAAGACCAGACATCTGGATGACGAAAAACTGGCAACTGCATCACAACAATGCCCCCGCACATTCATCCCACTTGATCCAAAATTTCTTTGCCAAACATGGCATTACAGCCATTCAACAACCTCCCTACTCTCCAGACATGGCTCCTTGCGACTTCTGATTGTTTCCAAAATTGATGACGCCACTGAAAGGATCCTGTTTTGAGAGTAGGGAAAAGATAATGTCGAACACGACAATGGAGCTGAAAACCATTCCAAAAGAAGACTTCCAGATGTGCTTCCAGCAGTGGAAGGATCGATGGGCTAAGTGGGTGCAAGCACAAGGGGCCTACTTTGAAGGGCATTAGGGTCCCAACCCCGTCTGCTATTCGAAATATTTTTTTTGGCCGAAGGTCGGACACTTTTTAGATTAGATTAGATTAGTTTTTTGTTCCATAGATCTGTGCTGAGGAGATCCTCATGGATGTGGAACATGTCAATCCTTTTTTTTTTTTTTTATTTTTTTTTAAAGCTGAAATAACAATACTAATAGTATGAATATAAACAATACATCATTTGTTTCTATTAAAAAATTCGTCAATGGGGTAGAAGGAGTTGGCCACTAGTAAGTCTTTCAGGCTCCTTTTAAACTGATCTTTATTTGTAACTAAATTTTTTATATTTGCTGGCAAATTATTGAAGATGAGTGTTCCTGAGTAGTGGACCCCTTTTTGAACTAAAGTAAGTGCTTTTAAGTCCTTGTGCAGATCATTTTTGTTCCTGGTATTGTATGTATGAACTGAGCTGTTTGTTGGAAAAAGATATATATTATTTAGGACAAATTTCATTAAGGAGTAAATATACTGAGAGGCAGTAGTTAGTATACCCAGTTCTTTGAAGAGGTTTCTACATGACGTCTGTGAATTTACTCCACAAATAATATGTATTACAGGCGTTTGGGCTCTGAAAACTTTTGTTTGACTTGAAGAGTTACCCCAAAATATTATATCATATGACATTATGGAATGAAAGTAGGCAAAGTATGCAAGTTTTTTCATTTTTATGTTGCCTTTGTCTGCTAACACTCGAATTGCAAATACAGATCTGTTAAGGCGTTTCTGCAGTTCTGTGGTGTGCTCCTCCCAACTGAATTTATTATCAAGTTGTAATCCCAGGAATTTAAGACTGTCAACCTCTTCTATCTCCTCTTCTTCATACTTTATGCATATAGTGGGTGGAAACCTCTTACAGGTTCTGAATTGTATATAGTGAGTCTTTTCGAAGTTTAATGTCAGTGAGTTGGCTTTAAACCATTTATTAATATCCATGAAAATATCATTAGCAGATCTTTCTAGAACTGCACTCAACATACTATTTATTGCAATACTTGTGTCATCTGTAAACAAAACGAACTCTGCTTCTGGCAGTGTAACTTATGAGAGATCATTAATGTACACAAGAAAAAGCAATGGCCCCAAGATGGATCCTTGTGGGACACCACATGTAATTTCTTCCCATTCTGATGATGACTGATGACTTAATTCACTAGTCCCTTGCACTGACACCCTTTGTTTCCTGTTAGCGAGGTATGACTTGAACCATTTCGCTGCACTGCCCGTGACACCATAGAATTCTAATTTATTTAAAAGGATATTGTGGCTCACACAATCGAATGGCTTTGACAAATCACAGAAATACCTGCTGCTTGTAACTTGTTATTTAATGAATTAAGTACATTTTCACTGTAGGTGTAATAGCCTTCTCTATATCAGAACCCTTCAGAAATCCAAACTGTGACCTTGATAATATGTTATTTGTGGTCAGATGGTTGAGAAGCTGCCTGTACATTACTTTTTCTAAACTTTTTGAGAATGCTGGCAAAAATGAAATTGGTCTGTACTTTGATGGTATCTCTTTATCCCCTTTCTTGAATAGAGGCTTAACATCTGCATATTTTAGCCAGTCAGGAAATGTTCCAGTTATAATTGACTGGTTACACAAGTAATTTAGAATTGTATTAATCTCACAAGAACATGCCTTAATTAACTTTGTTGATATTTCATCGTCACCACTAGAATGCTTTGTTTTTAAAGATTTTATTATGGAAGTTACACTCCTGGAAATTGAAATAAGAACACCGTGAATTCATTGTCCCAGGAAGGGGAAACTTTATTGACACATTCCTGGGGTCAGATACATCACATGATCACACTGACAGAACCACAGGCACATAGACACAGGCAACAGAGCATGCACAATGTCGGCACTAGTACAGTGTATATCCACCTTTCACAGCAATGCAGGCTGCTATTCTCCCATGGAGACGATCGTAGAGATGCTGGATGTAGTCCTGTGGAACGGCTTGCCATGCCATTTCCACCTGGCGCCTCAGTTGGACCAGCGTTCGTGCTGGACGTGCAGACCGCGTGAGACGACGCTTCATCCAGTCCCAAACATGCTCAATGGGGGACAGATACGGAGATCTTGCTGGCCAGGGTAGTTGACTTACACCTTCTAGAGCACGTTGGGTGGCACGGGATACATGCGGACGTGCATTGTCCTGTTGGAACAGCAAGTTCCCTTGCCGGTCTAGGAATGGTAGAACGATGGGTTCGATGACGGTTTGGATGTACCGTGCACTATTCAGTGTCCCCTCGACGATCACCAGTGGTGTACGGCCAGTGTAGGAGATCGCTCCCCACACCATGATGCCGGGTGTTGGCCCTGTGTGCCTCGGTCGTATGCAGTCCTGATTGTGGCGCTCACCTGCATGGCGCCAAACACGCATACGACCATCATTGGCACCAAGGCAGAAGCGACTCTCATCGCTGAAGACGATACGTCTCCATTCGTCCCTCCATTCACGCCTGTCGCGACACCACTGGAGGCGGGCTGCACGATGTTGGGGCGTGAGCGGAAGACGGCCTAACGGTGTGCGGGACCGTAGCCCAGCTTCATGGAGACGGTTGCGAATGGTCCTCGCCGATACCCCAGGAGCAACAGTGTCCCTAATTTGTTGGGAAGTGGCGGTGCGGTCCCCTACGGCACTGCGTAGGATCCTACGGTCTTGGCCTGCATCCGTGCGTCGCTGCGGTCCGGTCCCAGGTCGACGGGCACGTGCACCTTCCGCCGACCACTGGCGACAACATCGATGTACTGTGGAGACCTCACGCCCCACGTGTTGAGCAATTCGGCAGTACGTCCACCCGGCCTCCCGCATGCCCACTGTACGCCATCGCTCAAAGTCCGTCAACTGCACATACGGTTCACGTCCACGCTGTCGTGGCATGCTACCAGTGTTAAAGACTGCGATGGAGCTCCGTATGCCATGGCAAACTAGCTGACACTGACGGCGGCGGTGCACAAATGCTGCGCAGCTAGCGCCATTCGACGGCCAACACCGCGGTTCCTGGTGTGTCCGCTGTGCCTTGCGTGTGATCATTGCTTGTACAGCCCTCTCGCAGTGTCCGGAGCAAGTATGGTGGGTCTGACACACCGGTGTCAATGTGTTCTTTTTTCCATTTCCAGGAGTGTAGTTTTTGTAGGCAATTTTAGGTAGTTCCTTACTCCAATAGACCAAAAGTGTCACATAACAAACTGTTTGTGTCAACTTTCTCTTTACTATTGTGGTACATTGTAAACAATGACAATGACTGAATCACACAGAGAATAAAGAAAAAACACTCAGAATAGGGCATATGTTCATATGAAGGTTTTTGCTTCAAATTATTGTTCCTGTCATATCGCTGAACATTTACCATTCTTCCTGGGGCACCCTGCATAAAGAGAATATAAAAGAATCACATTTCTTAAAGAGTAAAAATAAAATATGAACAAGCAGAGGAAGCAAGACAGATCTATGAGACGTGTGCAGTACCTTCAGTCAGAACTATGTAGGCATAGCTGAGAAATTATTAAATAAAACATAGTACTAACAAAGAGGATGAATAGTAGCGAAAGGATGCATGAGAGTTTATTCAGATTTCAAACATGATTTGGAAGTTTCAAAAAATATTAGAGAACTAAAATACAAACTAACAGAGGAATTGGCTGGTATACCAGCAAACATGGGAAAATACTATGCTAAATGTCTTATTAAGCCTCTGATATTTTTGGTAAATTTTGAAGTGAAGAATGGACTTTTCCCAAAATGCCAAAAGAGGGACAAGGTAGTACCATTATTTAAAAGAGAGCATAAAGAAGCCCCAAAAGAATACAGACTCATAACTATTGCACTATTTTGTCTAAAATAATAGACACACATTAAGGATAGGATGACGAACTTCACAGAAAAATGAAACATCTTAAATTAATCTTAGGTTGGCTTCAGAATGGTTAGATTCACAAAGACAGCAATGGCAAGTTTCACAACAAACAAAACTGAGGTGGTATGATCATAAGAAATTATACAATGCATACTTTGACCTGGGGCCATACCGAGTTGATCCCCTTCCCTTAGCAGAACTGCCAGAGCAGGACTGCAGCCTCCCCCCTCCCTCCCCTCCCCCCCCCCCCCACACCGCCAAAAAAAAAGGCCACAATTCTGCAATTTTTTCTACACAAATTCCAGAAATTTATAATGGAGATTTCATTAGCAAAAATGAGGTGTTACTGACTAATAAGACTTACACAAACTACACAGTAGAAAAATATGGCACACAACAAACTATATGTATCATTGTAGTAAATAAATTACAAATCCCATCGTTGAAGCTTCCATAGCATTGCGCAAAGCCACACTCATGGCCGCGACAAGAATCCATGCACTCTTGGTGGTGGTATGCCAGGCCATGTAGGCTCCAGACGCTACCATGTAGTAGGATTAGGAAAACTGCAGCTTATCAGCTTTAGCTAAACAAAGGTCCTCTTCCCCCTGTGAGCACTAACTGAATAAGGCACCTAAAAAGCCAAATGAGGCTAACACACATGGGTAGCCAAGAAAAGGTGTATTACAAAATTCTTAATGGTGTTAAATTATTTTCTGTATCCTGTGAGTGTGGGTATGTCGAGTGTGGTGTCACCTCGTCTGTGCACATGAATTGGCTGCCAGCTGTATCAGCATGGGCTGGCCACTGGACCTGGGCAGGCATGCATGTGGCGTTGTCTCCGCCACACCGTCTGCTGGCAACATCAGTTGCACTGTGTCTTGTGGAGTCCCGAGAGGCTATTTTCATGATAGTCCAGAGGTTATGAATAAAGCCATATTTTTGTGACTTGGATCAGTTTTGTGTATTACTTGGTTACTACACAACTGACGACAAGTTTTGAATGGTTCCCTGGTGTGCAAACTTTAAGGGCAGTTTTATCAGGTTTATTCATTATGGACATGATGCTACCAGCCCTGATTGAACAGCTTATTTTGATAGTGACCACTTTGTCAGGTTCTACACTCCTGGAAATGGAAAAAAGAACACATTGACACCGGTGTGTCAGACCCACCATACTTGCTCCGGACACTGCGAGAGGGCTGTACAAGCAATGATCACACGCACGACACAGTGGACACACCAGGAACCGCGGTGTTGGCCGTCGAATGGCGCTAGCTGCGCAGCATTTGTGCATCGCCACCGTCAGTGTCAGCCAGTTTGCCGTGGCATACGGAGCTCCATCGCAGTCTTTAACACTGGTAGCATGCCGCGACAGTGTGGACGTGAACCGTATGTGCAGTTGACGGACTTTGAGCGAGGGCGTATAGTGGGCATGCGGGAGGCCGGGTGGACGTACCGCCGAATTGCTCAACACGTGGGGCGTGAGGTCTCCACAGTACATCGATGTTGTCGCCAGTGGTCGGCGGAAGGTGCACGTGCCCGTCGACCTGGGACCGGACCGCAGCGACGCACGGATGCACGCCAAGACCATAGGATCCTACGCAGTGCCGTAGGGGACCGCACCGCCACTTCCCAGCAAATTAGGGACACTGTTGCTCCTAGGGTATCGGCGAGGACCATTCGCAACTGTCTCCATGAAGCTGGGCTACGGTCCCGCACACCGTTAGGCCGTCTTCCGCTCACGCCCCAACATCGTGCAGCCCACCTCCAGTGGTGTCGCGACAGGCGTGAATGGAGGGACGAATGGAGACGTGTCGTCTTCAGCGATGAGAGTCGCTTCTGCCTTGGTGCCAATGATGGTCGTATGCGTGTTTGGCGCCGTGCAGGTGAGCGCCACAATCAGGACTGCATACGACCGAGGCACACAGGGCCAACACCCGGCATCATGGTGTGGGGAGCGATCTCCTACACTGGCCGTACACCACTGGTGATCGTTGAGGGGACACTGAATAGTGCACGGTACATCCAAACCGTCATTGAACCCATCATTCTACCATTCCTAGACTGGCAAGGGAACTTGCTGTTCCAACAGGACAATGCACATCCGCATGTATCCCGTGCCACCCAACGTGCTCTAGAAGGTGTACGTCAACTACCCTGGCCAGCAAGATCTCCGGATCTGTCCCCCATTGAGCATGTTTGGGACTGGATGAAGCGTCGTCTCACGCGGTCTGCACGTCCAGCACGAACGCTGGTCCAGCTGAGGCGCCAGGTGGAAATGGCATGGCAAGCCGTTCCACAGGACTACATCCAGCATCTCTACGATCGTCTCCATGGGAGAATAGCAGCCTGCATTGCTGCGAAAGGTGGATATACACTGTACTAGTGCCGACATTGTGCATGCTCTGTTGCCTGTGTCTATGTGCCTGTGGTTCTGTCAGTGTGATCATGTGATGTATCTGTCCCCAGGAATGTGTCAATAAAGTTTCCCCTTCCTGGGACAATGAATTCACGGTGTTCTTATTTCAATTTCCAGGAGTGTATTAATAGACAGGGTACCGTCCCACCGGTCCTCCAGCCACCTGCTTTTTGCTCCATATGGGTAACTTTCTTTTACCTTCTTGTACTTTCTGTTTTGTCCAGAACAGATGTTCTGCATTCCCTAATTGCTGGGCTACTTGTAATGCTTGTCAGAAGAAAGGCCACATTCCTTCCTTGTGTCATTTGCCGAGAGTTCTCACGATAGGGACATGCACATATATTGTGTGATTTCAATGGTTGTGACTTCTCCGAAGTTGTTAAGATTTTTTTTTGCCATGTGCTCTGGCTACAGGTCAACACAGGTGCTGCAGTGACATTACTAAATTCTTAAACCTATGTGAATTTAGGCTCACCGTCATTAACACCTGTCAGACACAACCTGGTCAGTTATAACAAACAGAACATGGTGCTGTTGGGACAATTTATGACAACTGCCTCTTACAAATCAGTGGCTTGTTCCATTACGTTTTTGGTGGATGCTAATGCTGGGTTTGAGAACTTCTTCAGGATGGTCACATTACAGACATTTGGGTTTTCTATAACTGATGCTGTTCACCTTGTGTCCAATCACATACTGTATTCTCAATTGGAGACAGTGTGTGAGGAGTTTTCAGACTTGTTTTGAAAGGAGTAGGGTGCGCTATGAATTTTTCTGCTCATATTTCTTTAAAATCCATGGCTCAGCCTAATTTTTGTCATGCACATCCTATTCCATTCACCCTGACAGATACAGTGAAAACAGAGTTGGATAGACTTTAATCTCTAGGGGTAGTGCATCCTGTTATGGGTAGTAAATGGTTGTCTCTGCTAGTTGTAGTTTGGAACCATCAGGGAAATTTCCCCTCTGTGGCGACTTCAGTACTACCATCAATGTGGAGTTGATCGTGAATACATATTATCTCCCATGCCAGGAACAACTGTTGGCAAAAATTCTGGGTGGCCAGTCCTTTTCTAAAATTGATTTGTCTGAAGCCTACCTGCAGGTTTCTGTGGACGAATTGTCTTGGTAAGTCCTGGTTTTGAATTATCCTTTTGGTCTCTATCAACATTTGTGCCTTACCTTTGGTGTGACAAGTGCCTCTCCTATTTTTCAACGATTTTTAGATCAGTTGACTATGCATGTCCTGGGCTGCATTAATTATCTGGATGATACAGTAATCATGGGCTCCCTCATGGCCAGTCACTTGCGGAATTTGCGCACTTTGTTTTCTGTTTTACAGTCCACAGCCTTACTCTGTAACCTTGCAAAATCTCAATTTTTTCAACCTTCTATTGTTTATTTTGGGTTTGAGATCTCGTGGGATGGGGTTTGCCCTCTGCCAGACCACATATCCACTGTTACGTCTATGCCTTGCCCCTCATCCACTAAGGAGCTTCAGGTCTTCTGAGGGAAGACAGTCTACTACCATAAATACCTGCCAGGGGTGGCCACATTGGCACAGCTGTCGCATCCTTGTTACACAAGAATATACCTTTTTCCTAGAGCCCAGATTGCGAAGGTGCTTTTCAGATGTTGAAATTTTAACTACTCTCAGCCCCTTGTTTAGCTACATTCTCTCTGAACCAGTATGTAGTTTTGGTGACTGACACCTCACAGTATTGCCTTGGATGTGTACTAGCACACCAATATGCCAATGGGTCTGAACAACCTGTTGCTTTTGCCTCTAAATCTCTCACTCTGGCCTAACAGCTTTATTCACAGGTGGAAAAGAGAGGCTCTTCCCATTATGTATGCTCTCTGGAAATTTCATGATTTTTATTTGGCTTCAAGTTTCACCTTATTACTGACCATTAACCATTGATTTCCTTTTCTAACCCTCACCCTTCCATGACTGACAAGGCAGCAGACCGCCTACAATGCCGGGTGCTGTTCTTGTCTTGCTACAATTATGAAATTAATTTTCAATCTATGACTAAACAAGCCAATGTGGTTGCCTTGCTCCATCTTCCTGTGGGTCTTGATCCTAACTTTTATCATGAAGAATTACTGGCCAGATATACTGCCAGGTTACGCTCTGGCCCCTGCACAACTATTGTTCCTTGTGGTATCGGGTCTCTGTTTTTGCGGTGTATCGCTGTTGTCCACTGAAGACCTCTCTCACACAGTAGTCATTCCCACTGCATTACAGTGCAAGCTTCTACACCTTTGTGCACTAAACTGTTAGCTAGGAGACACATTTTTTGGCCAGGGATTGATGGAAAAATCGACCATTTAGTTGTGGCTTGTAAGCAGTGCACCTGACAACAGGCTGCTCCCATGGCATCCCTATCTTGCTGGCCATCTCCCCACCAGCCATGGGAATGCATTCATGTACACTTTACAGGTCCCTTCTTGAATTCCTAATGGCTCTTGGTTGTGGATGGATATACCTGGTTTCCTTACATTCTCCAGTGTGCATCGATGTCGGCTGACGTCACAATTCATATGCTGTTGGAGGTTTTTTTCTACTGTTGGGAAGGCATGGTGGAATCACTAGGGCACTTACATTCAAGTTCCAAAACAACAAGTTGGTTGTGGATTTTCGCTGGATGATGCCCTTCCCCACTTTTTGAGCAGTTATCACTTCATGCCTATGGGGGAGCAGTGCCCAGCTGAGCTGCTTCACAGCTGGCGGCCTCACATGCTCCTCCACTTTCTGTGGCCTGCACCGCATCCGCCGTGGTTGGGTTTGTCTGGCCAGGATTTCTGGTATGGGCACAAGGGTTTGGTCACTGACCTTTTGCATATTGACCACTATTGTCAAATACCACAGACACCATCTTTATGATGCTATTATGGCAGATTGGTTGGCAGTGTGCCATTTTGATCAGTTGCATCCCGCTCACTGCCAGTAGCTTCTGGTTCAGATGGGCGGCCCCTGTCAGCACAGTCCATCCCTTGCCCTCTGCCTTGAGCCCTTCATTGCCGGCTTTGGAGGTGCCCTGTCCCATTGGTTGTGTCCTCCACATGTGGTGCCCTGGGGTTCCAGCTTCCTGGTGCCAGGTGCTCGACCGTCTCTGGCCTCAGGTCCATTGCCCAGTCCACTGTTCCAGTCGGGCTGCCTCCACCAGATCCCCCACCATCATCACCTCAGCCACTGTAACTGATGGAACCAACCTCAACTCCTCTGCACTGGGACCTGCCTGCTGATGACGATGCAGAGATCAGGATGGCACCCTCCTCTCCAGTGCTGTTGTCGGATGCTGTACAAGCCCACCGCCCTCAGACATGTCCATGTCCCAGCATGTTTTAACCCTACGACCCAGTGCCCGCACTCCCCTGTCAGTACCAGCTGCCCCCACTCCGTATCTGATGGATGTGTCTCTCATCAGGCAATCAGCAACTGCTCCGTTGCCTGGGTGCCCACTTTGAATGAGAGAGAGGTGTGCTGTATCCTACTACTAGGAAATATGAGTGTGAGTTTGCTGGGTGTGGTATTGCTGTGTGTGAGCATTTGAATTAGCCACCAACTGTAACAGTGCTTACGAATAAAGCCATAAACTGACTTCAATCAGTTTTATGTATTACTTAGTTACTACATTATTAATTGGAAATAAAAGAAAAGGGGCGATAATTTAGCATTGTGAACACATTCCTTTCCCTGAATTTGTTTTATTAAAATTTCACTTTCCATGTCCTTGCTCTGAGAGAAGAAAACTCACTGATTATGTCACTGATATCAAATTTAGCAGCTGTGTCCTATTCTGTTGACAAGACAGCTGAATTTGGGAGTCTTCTTCATCTATATTCGACATTACATAGTTTTTTATCAGTGTTAATCCACTGAAACTGCACTGACAAGATGCTGTAGTCACTAGAATTGTTAAAAATATTCTCAAATTATTTTGATGTTTTGGCAAATTATAAAAAAATCTAAATATCCAATTGCTTTTTGCCAGCTCTTTCTACTGGAATTACAGAGCTGCTATTTTATTAACTAGTTCAGCTATATCAATATTCTTGCTACATTTGGCATTTAAGGCACTGCCAACAGGAAATTAAAATTAGATGAAATGGTGTGTTATATGTGAGACATGTTTCTCATTTAAGTTTTGACTCTACCAAATAGTTTGAAGCACTCTAGGCAGTGCTAGCTTAAGACACAAGTTGAGAGGCATTAAAGGCACACAAATGTAAAATTTGTATACAAGCTGTCTCACAATTAGCAGTGAAAGCTGATTGAGCTGAAAGTATACAATAATAGAAGCAAAAAAGTACCAATAAACAGAAAGGAGCACTTTGGAAAGTAATTGCCATTGGGTCATTGTGAGCTGCCACACACTTCATTGTGAAGTATTGTCCTGGCTAGTACAAAAGTACTGGAAATATAAGCTTTTCAGTAAAGACCCCATCTAATTGGGTTCAAATTTCACTCTAGGTCTACCTTAACAAGATATACAGTACTGCTTCAGCATGTTACATTTTGCAGTTTAGTACACTGGTACCTATTAAAGAAGGCATTCCACGTGCTGTCCTCACATCTGGATGCTATACTGCACCAGTCTCTGTAATGAGGCATGAATTCTTTCAAACACCCCTGCAGCATCTAATAAATCTTAAGAATACTGTACAATTCACTGCTCCAGTTCTTTGACTGTATCAATAACAGTGCTGTATACTTAACTTTTGGGGTGATCCCAGACAGAAAAGTTCAAAGGATTGAGGCCAGGTGATCTTGAAAATCAAAATACTGGCCCTACTTGACCCATTCATCTTGCACCATACTTGGACATTATTCGTCATCTCATATTAGAACCAAAATGTGATGGAACTTCATTCCCCAATGAAATACTAGGTATGCTATACTGTGGATGAAATTTAAGCACAATTAAATGAAGACTTAATTGAAAAGTTTACATAACCAGGACAATATTTCATACTTAAGTCAGTGGCAGCTCATAAACACACATTCGCAGTTATCTCACAAACAGCACTTTTGCGGACTTGTTTACTGGAAAAATTTGGGTTCTATTACTCTGAACTTTCTTACGTTGTCCCTAAGACGTGTCTTTCTAAATTGGCACTGTCACATTAATTGAACCCATCTGGATTATATGAAAAGCGTGAACACTATCTTTCAGGTATGGAAGGGATGGTTATAATTATTAATAAAATGATGAAAGGTCTGCGGAAGGACACTAATGACTGATGAACCGGTTCCAACTCTAGTTTAAAAGCATTCACTCGAGTACTCTATTAGCATAAATTGGCAAAAGATAGATGCTTTCAGTCAAATAGGATAATTGCTTCAGCACCTACTCACCAATCTTGAGATCCTACAACTGCATAGTGAAGTAGCAGCACAAACTCAACTGAACTGTTGAACGCACAAAAAAGAGATAGATATTGCAATTTATAGTTTTAGCTAAAACTGTTGTGTCTCTGTTTGAACATGCTACCCCTGAAACTACTACACAAACTTTCATGGTGTTTCTGCAGGTGACTTGAACACAGCTTTGGGCAACATCCAGTTTTTATTTAATCACAACTCGGTTTTTTAAAAATAAAAATGTAATTTAAAGTTTTAAGACTATGCCCATCTTAGTAGTTTGGATGTTTGCCTTAGTGAAGGATTAGTGCACCAAAGAACCAATAGATGGCACTGTCAGTTTCATAACACACCAAGAAACCAATAGATGCTGAGATTAGATTATTTATTTATTTATTTGTTCGTGTTCCATAGATCTGGTATGCAAAAGAATTGCATGGGTATGGAACAAGTCACAACATAAATTAACACAGTAGCGTACTTGTATATGCTAACAAATGTAAATTGCAATGTGTGTATAAGAAACAAAGTATGTTAATAGTTACAGGCTTAAGCATTTTCTATGGTAAAACAGAGATATAAAATGATAAAATAATAAATCACAATTTTCCATATTACAAACTATACATTAGCAGGAATTTGATAGTGCCAGTTGCCTGAACATGAATTCCCATACTGGTGTAAGATGTATTAAGTTACAAAGTGGCAATAGCAAATATTACAAGTAAAATATTCCATCTAAGTTACAATGTTACATTAAAGAATTGGTTAAGAGAGTAAAACGTTTTTCCAGAAGATATTCCTTCAATTTACTCTTAAATTTTGGCAGTTCACTGGTAAGATTTTTTATGTCAGATGGGAGTGCATTAAACACCTTTATGCTTGAGTAGTATACTCCCTTTTGTATCAGACTCAAGTTTTTTCTGTCAACATGAAAGTCATGTTTTGTTCTTGTGTCATAGTCATGATAAGAAGTATTGGTTTTGTACATGTGTAGGTTCACAGCTGAAAAGCACGTAAGCGATAAGATATATTGTGAGGTCATTGTTAATATTTTGTGTGTTTTAAAAAGATTTCTGCATGAATAATTCCTGTAACTCCACTTATAATTCAAATTGCTCTGTTCTGAGTTACAAATACTTTATTTGCCATTGGTTGGTTACCCCAGGATATTAAGCCATAGAATAACAATGAATGGAAATAGCCTAAATAAGCAGCCTTAACAGCATCACTATTAGCAGTTGTTGCTATAGTACGTAGAGCATAAGTTGCTGAACTAAGTCTTTTTCTCAAGTCTAAAATATCGCAAGACCAATTTCACTTATTGTTAATGTGGAGGCCTAAAAATTTTGTTGAATAAACTTGATGTATATCGTGATCATTACAGCTTAGACTTATGTCATCTTGAACTTTGTGAGACCCACGGAAAGTTAGGCCATTGCATCTGAACCACTTATGGAGGTCATGGAACACCAAGTTGGCAGATGATGCAATATCATTTTCAGGTGTTTTTTCAATTACAAGGGATGTATCATCTGTGAAAAGAGTAAATTTGATGGTAGCCTTAGAACAGTGAGGAAGGTCATTAATAAAAATAAGAAAGAGCAAAGGGCCAAGCACCGAAACTTGCGGTAAGCCTACACTAACTGTTTCCCAGCCAGATGAAGCTATTGAGCCATCTTCATGATTCAGCAATACCCTCTGCTTTCTGTCAGTCAGGTATGATCTGAGCCACATTCCCACTCTGTCAGTTAAACCATAATAGGCTGCTTTTGAAAGAAGGATTTTAGGGCTCACACAATCAAAGGCTTTGGTTAAGTCGCAAAAAATACCAACTGAAGCCAATTTACTGTTCAGTGCTTCTAGAACATTATTAGTAAAGGAGAATATGGCATCATAAGTTGACAGGCCTGATGGGAAACCAAATTGGCATTGACTAATAGCCTTGTGGAAATTCAGGTATTCTACAATTCTCCTATGCATCAGTTTCTCGAGAACTTTGGAGAAGCATGTTAAAAGGGATATAGGGTGGTAGTTAGAAGCATCAACAATGGTTTCACATCAGCATACTTCATTCTATCAGGGACAATACCTTGTTGAAGGGATTCATTAAATATATGGCAAAGTATTACACAAATGGCATTATGACAATGTTTAAGTACCTTAGTGGAGATATTATCAAAGCCAAATGACCTTTTGGTTTGCATTTTAGTGATGATCCTTTTCACTTCACTGACTGTAACTGGGGCTGTGAGCATTTGATTAATTTTGCACAGACAAGATCCTTTCAGAAGGTCCATAGCCTCGTTGACTGAACCCCTACAGCCAGTTTTCTCAGAAGCTGTTAGAAAGTGCTCATTTAAGACTGTTGCAACTGCATTTGTTTCTTTAATTAAATTACTGCACTGTCTTATTTCTACACTGGATACACCTCTTCTTTTTTTCCCAGCTCCCTTTTGATGACATGCCAGACGGTTTTTATTTTGTTGTTAGAGTTGCCTATTTCACTTTTAATATGTAAGGTTTTTGACCACTTTATAATTCTTTTTAAGGTTTTACAATATAATCCGTAGTGTTCTTTTATTGCAGGATCTTCAGAACATCTTTGTGACATATATAACCATTTCTTTGTATTACATGAAATATTTATCCCTTTTGTAATCCAGGGTTTGATTGTGCAATTATGGGGCTAATTTTAATGGTTTTATTGTGAAATACTGCTTCAAAGAGGGACATGAATTCATCTGTGAACAGGTTGAATTTAATATTAACATTTCTTTCTTTGTGTATTGGGCTCCAGTCAGTCTGCTGCAAGAGCTGATTAGATTTACTTTCATTCCAATTTATCCATAGTGAGGAGGTCCTCCAGGATGTAGAACATGTCAGAAAAACAATAACACATAACAAATATTTACAACTGAAACAAATAAGCTAATGTATCTTCCACAGAACCTAAGTGGAATGATCATCATTTATTTTAATGAACACTATATGAAAGAATCATTTTACAAACACTCATTTACTAAGATCGCATTAATGCACTGAATTAAAAAAAAATGTTTTTATTTATTTATAAGGTAATAAACATATAATAGAACTACTACAATACTTATTTACAATGAACACATTACGGCACTGAAATTCATCAATGGAGTAGAAGGAGTTGGCCACCAATAAAACGTTTAGGCTTCTCTTAAACTGAATTTCATTGGTTGTTAAGCTTTTTATGGCTGCTGGAAAGTTATTGAAAATGTATGTTCTTGAATAATGCACACCTTTTTGTACAAGAATAAGTGAGTTTAAATCCGTGTGAAGATTATTCTTATTTCTAGTATTCATTCCATGAATTGAACTGTTGGTTTGAAAAAGTTATATACTTTTAATGACAAATATCATTAAGGAATAAATATATTGGGAAGCAGTAGTTAGTATCCCTAGTTCCCTAAACAGGCTTCTGCAGGACGTTCTTGAGTTCACACCACATATAACACTTTTTACACGTTTTTGTGCCCAGAAAACTTTAGCTTGGGTTGATGAATTACCCCCAAAAATAATTCTATGTGACATTGTGGAATGAATGTAAGCATAGTATGCCAGCTTTTTCATTTCTATATCCGCAATGTCTGTCACAATTTGTACTGCAAATAAAGATTTGTTAAGATGCTTCAGCAGTTCTGTGGTGTGCTCGTTCCAGTTGAATTTATTATCAAGCTGTATTCCCAAGAATTTCACACTGTCCTTTCCTTGTATTTGCTTGTCATCGTATGTTAGGCATATACTCGTGTGACACTCCTTACAAGTTCTGAACTGCATGTAGAGTGGTTTTTCAAAGTTTAGTGGCAAAGAGTTGGCTAGGAACCAGTGATTAATGTCCACAAATATTTTATTACCGGATCTTTCTAAGACTACACTTCATTTGCTATTTATTGCAATGTTTGTATCATCGGCAAACAAAGCAAACTTGGCATCTGGTTACTGATCAAAGGTCATTGATATACAAAAGAAAGAGTAAGGGCCCTAAGATGGAACCTTGTGGGACGCCACATGTAATTGGTTCCCAGTTGGATGATGCCTGATAGCTCTTTCCTAATAACACCCTTTGTTTTCTGCCAGAGATATAAGATTTGAACCATTTTGCAGCATTTCCTGTTACACTATAATATTGTAATTTACTTAAAAGAATATTGTGATTTGCATGGTCAAATACCTTTGACAGATCACAAAATATACCAGTTGCCTGCAATTTTTTGTCTAATGAATTGAGTACATTTTCACTGTAAGTGTAGATAGCCTTCTCAATATCAGAACCCTTTAGAAATACGAACTGCGACTTTGATAGTATGTTATTTGTGATAAGATGGTTCTAAAGCCGATTGTACATACCCTTTCTAAAAAATTTTAGAATGCTGACCAAAGTGAAAATGGATGGAAATTTCTTTATCTCCCTTCTTAAACAGTGGCTTGACTTCATCATATTTCAACCATTCAGGAAATATTCCACTGATATACAACTGGTTACACAAATAGCTTAATATGTTACTTAACTCAGAATCACATTCTTTAATTAACTGTGTTGATATTTCATCATACCCACTAGATGTTTTTAATTTGAAAGATTTTATGATGGACATTACTTCTGCTAGAGTAGTGAGGGTCAAATTCATATTATGGAAGTTACTTGAAATGTCTGGTCTGAGATATTTCACAGTAGCACCTATAGAAACTGACAACCCCATCTTTTCAGTATCAGTTAGAAAATGTTTGTTAAAAAGGTCTGCAACACTATACACATCTGTCACTAATGTATCATTAACTCTTAATGCTATTTGTCCCTCTTCATGTCTGGTTCTACTGGTCTCCTCCTTCACTATATCTCATACTGTCTTTATTTTGTTATCTGATATGACTATCTTTTCCTTGTGATATATTTGTTTTGATGTCCATATTACAGTCTTTAATTTTGTGCAGTGTTTCTTTTAATGTTCTGTAGCATCAACATCGGAACTGTTTCAGATTAACAGATACAGTTTTCTTTTTGTTTTACAAGATACCTCTATTCCTTGAGTAATCCATGGCTTCTTTGTAGACTTTGCTCTAACCTTGGTTAGTTTTGGGGGAAAACAGTGTTCAAATAAGGTAAGCACTTAATTAGCAAAAGTGTTATATTTTTCATTCATGCCCTGAGAACTGTAAACATCACTCCAGTGAATGTCTCTGAGGAGTGTGCGAAAATAATCAATTTTTGGCTTATTGATTAACCTCTTGAGCTCAGACTTAACAGATTTTATATCCTGTTCAGTATTAACATTTAACAGAAGGAACTGCACGTCATGATCTGAGAGGCCATTGACTATTGATTTTGTTATATAATTTTGTTCATTGGACTTTTCTATAAAGATATTATCAATTGTTGCTTGTGAGAAATTGGCTATCCAAGTGGGGAACTTTACAGTGGGAATTAAGCTGAATGATAGTGTAACTAACTCAAATAAGTTCTTGTTGGGAGAGTCTTTAAGGAAATCTACATTGAAGTCACCAGCAACCGCTATTTCTCTGTTTTTGGTTGTTAAATGGGCCAGTACAGCTTCAAGGTGGTTTATGAAGAGATTAAAGTTACCTGCAGGTGCGCAATATACATTTAATATGGCATCTAATAACGGATACAAACTCAACACTAATATGCTTCGATGCTGATGCAATCTTTGCCAGGTCACACTCTATACTGTATCCAGGTTCTCTGTCAATACTATTACCTGGCCCACCCACTATAACTACGGTGTCTTCCTTAGTGAAATCTTTGCAAAGTGATCCTAAATCCTCTGTCACCTGCTCCAGACCAGCACTACGTTTAAAAAAAATTGGTGACCTGGTATTCTGATCCTAGTTCAAAATAGTTCAAATGGCTCTGAGCACTATCATGCTAGTTCATCCTGCAAAAGTTGGCCAACACCTCTTCCCAGGGAACTAACTAACAACAACACTTTCTTTCTCTTTATTGCTTTCCCTACATTCTTACTTTTCATTTTGCTGCTGAAAGTTTGTTGTGCCCTGTCTACACCTGCAACTGCTTGAGGCTCACCAGCTTCTAACTGGAGCAACAGGTCAAATCTATTTTCCACATTCACCATGAAGCCGCCAGACAAAGTTCTACACCTGTTCCTCCTGTTGGCTGTTGCCACTTCCCACCTCTCTTTACCATTCTCCCTCCTTAACCTGTCAAGATCTCCCCTGGTCTTGTCTAACTCAGCCTGAAGGGTGGCAATTTTCCCCTCCTGTTCTAGTACCTTCCTATCTCTACTACATATCCTACAAAACCACTGATGAGTCTCATTTACTTCCCCTATTCCCACGCCACTACAGTCACCCACATGGAAAAAACTATAGCACCTGTCACACCAAAGCCCCGACCGAACTATTCTACAGCAAGTCAAGCACTTTTCACTCTTGATAAATGTAATAGTTTATTAAGAATAAGTCAGTTAAATAGTTAAATTACAGATAAACACGAAAATATGATTCCACAAATTTGGCCCATACGCAACTGTATGTAAATGAAAACAATAGTGCAGTGTTTCTGAAACAACAACTCTAATTTTACACTACTTTCTGGAAATGTGAGTTAAATAATGAAGAAGTATGCTACAGGTAAATTGCTGAAGAGAGCAAAGGACAATTAAATGAAATTCTATAGATTTGCTGTGGCAAATTATTTTACCTTAGTGACAGATGAATGTTTTGAAGTCTACATGAATGACAGAATTATGCACCACAATCTTAATCTTACCTGTACAAATAAATCAAAAATTTTTTTCAAGCAACTGTCAATGGCATCAATTTACTTGGAGAAATGTGTGATACTTGGAGAAATGTGTGATGTGCTATCTTACAATAAATTTATCCACTACCACATTCAATCATGGACTAGCTGCACAGTGGAAAAATATCTACTGTGATGACTTCACAAGCCATACATATTATTTAACCAGAAAAGTTTACACCACTGCTGACTTGAACATGTTAAAATGATAATTAACACCAAAATATATGCTTAAGGATTCAGAAAACATTGAAAACTGAAAAAACAGCAGTAAGTACACAGCATCATTGCTCAGGCATAACAACACCCAGTAGATTAACATACAAGTGTTGATAAAAAAAGCTAGTATTTTACTTATCTTTTGTATAGGTAGGGCATCTATTTTTTTAAGATATGTATGTCGAAGGTAACAGACACCATATATAATATATGTGCATGATGGCAAATTAGTCTTTCAGTGCAGATGAACGGTAAAGTCCGACCTCTCACGGCAATACAGTGGGAATAATGGGCAGCGGCACTGCTCAGGAGTGTGAGGCATATGGAGATTTGGGTCAGATGAGAGACGTGCTCAGATAGTCAGAGTTGTTTAGGCAACTGCTTGCATGAAGCAGGAAATCCAGGTTCAAATCCTAGTCGGGTACAAATTTTAGTCTGTTGCCATGTCCCAATGCAGCAAAAGCCAGATATCAAAGTTCTCCTATATAGGTTCCATTTTTACCAACTAATGTACAGAATCCTAAGAGGTGGCGGTAAGGAAATGACCTCCTTTAACTTCCATTGTGAAGAATGGGTGCATAGCCAGTAAAAAATAAACTTGTGAATTCTGTGGGAAAAAAATCTACTCTGACTTTCTAAAGGTAAACTACAGAGTATCTCAGGGTTTGGTATGGGACCTTTACTCTTTATTTTGTACACAAATGGCATGTCATCTGCTGTATGTACTGAAAACATGTGTAGCAACTCAGTAAAGGATCTTGAAATGAGAGCTAGTGAGGATATGCATATGGCAGAAAGATATTTCAGAGAAAATAACATATTCATAATCAAAAAGAGAACAACAGACACTAAATTTCAAACAAACAGAACTAACAAACAAAGGATTTTATTCTTAGCATTAGGGACACAGTCCTAGAAGATGTGGACCATAATAACTTCTTATGAATAGAAATAAACAAACTTCTGATGGGAAAACCACCTTGACAAGATCTGCTCAAAAATAAGCTCAAATGTTTCTAATGAAGCAAATGCCCAAGTCAATACTTACAATGTATTATGGACTGATACTTCCACATGCATTTTATTGTATAAAAATATGGAGAGAAGCAAAAGATGTACATATTAAGAGAATTTTAAAACTTCAAAAGAAAGCGATAAGATAAATAAGAAAACTAACACCTCAGGAATCCTGTAAAAATAAATTAAATAGTAAAAAATATTAACTGTCCCTAGTTTGTGCATATATGAAAAAATTACCTTTTTAATGTTAATTTAAGTATCATCATTAAAAAGGGATGTCCATGAACACAACTCAAGAACTAGGAAGAACAGCCATTTTCACAGCAAAATAACAGACAGAAAACTTGTAAATGCAGGGAGCTTATTTTATAACAGATTGCCACTAAACATATAGCGCATAAAAGAAGTAACAGCCTTTACAAGTAAACTGATGGACCTTCTCGTCTCCAGATTTTGGTATAAGGCGAAGGATGATTAGGCAGGAAAATGTAAATGAAATTGAGGGATGGTGCAAAAACTTTTTTGTCAAAATTTTTTGCGTGTTACTCAAGTAGTATATTATCTTCACCTTTATTTTTACATTCAGCCTCAGACCATCATGACATTCTATAATGTGATGGTGGTGGGTTCTTGTGTTATTGTGAGAGAGATGAGATGAGATGAGATAAGAGATGAGGTTCATAAGAAGGACAAAGAATTCCACAAGAAGAGACGTCATAAGAAATGAAGACAGTAATTAGAACAGAAATATTTTCAATATAATATTACAGGTCACAGAATTCCCCAAAAGAACCTGAACTACAAGCCAAAAGGGAAAAGAGATATTGGAAGACCTCAGAAAAGGAGGGAATGATTTTGCTTGTGAGTTTAGAACAGGTGATAGCCTAATCTGTGAAAGGAAGCTGATGATAATGATAGTGAGTTTTGTTTTTGTAAACTGTAAAGAACCATCAGGGTTTTTTCTGTATCGAACAGTATGCTGTGACAGAAGAATTTGGTGCATCTGTTCTGTTTCCATGTAAATATTATGGTCATATCTCTATTATCAATAAAACTGTAAAACTGTCATTTGTGTTTGTTGTCTTTGAAAATGCTAATGTCAGATACTGCTACACAAATTTTCATGGGATTTTCACAGGTACCTTCACTGGAACTTGGGGCAATGTACAGTCTTTGTTTCGCCAAAATTGGATCACAAGAGAAAAAAAAAGTGGTTTAAAGCTTTATCTAACTATACCATGTCGTCTGCTTGAACATGCTAATCTCCAAAAGTACAAGTTGAATTATCAAGAGGTTTTCACAGGTAACTAGACCGTGTGTTGGGGCAATGTATGCACTTTATTTATCAAAACTGGATCATGGCAAAAAAGAGATATTGTAATTGAAAGTTTTATCTAAATTTGGAGGCTGAGTTTAGTGCACGTGTTTAATCATCATTCCATACTACACCAAACAACCAATAGATGAAACTGTTACATTTTTTAAACTGAGTGACAGATGTATTTTTGGGAGTTTACATCAGTATCAAAATTGTGCTCACAATCTTAACTTAAGAACACAAACAAAAACTTAATTTACTTGGGTAGTGTATATGGATTTTCTGATTAAGCTTTTTGCATGAAATACTTAACAACTTTGATTTGCTTCTTTTGATAGGTTTTATTTACATTCTTTGGTAGTAAAAATGGTTTTATTAAGTTTGCTTTGTGATTTGGGTGCCTAGTCATTACACTATGAGTTCATTTTGTTTATGAATAGCAATGCCTAGAAAACAATCAAATCTTCCTGAACAAACCAGAAAGGCTAAACTATTGATGAATACGTATTCTCAAGAATCTGATGATGATCATGAGATGAGACTTGCTGTAGCCCATGAACATCAGGCTTTAACTCACCATTTGGAAACTTGTTCCAAGAGTGAGAAGCAATGTAACTCTGATCAAGAGCAACATGAATGATATTGCTCCTCAGAATCCTTCACTAACAGTTTCTTGTGTCCAATGTAACATCACAGAAAAGGAAATTTTGATAGGAAGAGGTGCAAGTGAGTGAGTTTTTATAACACTGAATTCCATTTATTCCTAGCAATTTTGCTTTAAATGTGAACAATTTCTGCTGAGCTTATGTTATGCCCTGACTGTAAACAAAGCACAAGGCAGGCTTGGCATGTTTTGGATGTGAGACTGAGTCAGTTGCTTCTCACACAGACAGCTCTAAGTAGCCCTCTGTGTTAGTGAAGCAAACAAAGTCTTTGTTCATGTTCCCAATCATACTACTTCAAACATTGTATACAAAGAAGCTTACAAGTTAAAAATAAATTTCACACATGCAAAGACTTGGAGATAGCAGTAAATAAGTACCTGGACAATGCTGGATTTCTCACCTAGTAAATATATGTGTTTTGGCTTTTACCTCTGCATGTTATGAAGCATGTAGCTATTGTACATACATTGGACAACAGTCATACAATGTGCATTGTCTATGAGTGAAAAATAAGTAAATACTAATATCTATTACCATTAATAATAGTTTTATCCACACAGTATCAATATGGCCATTTTTTTCTAGCTCTTTTGGAACACAATATAATAAATAACACTGAAATTAAAAATGTGAAGCACATCATGAGCATATGCTATGAATATGATATTTACACAGTCAAGCACATAAACTTTTTTCACCCACCTGAAGTACTTTTCTTTGAGGTGAAGGAGTTGTTTTTTCAGGGACTGATCTTTCCTAAGAACAGATATTATTATGAAATTAATGTAAAATTTTGTAGCAGATAAATTAAATATATTATTAATTTTATCTTACTTTGTTTGCTGTTTTGTGATGCTCTCGGTGAGGAAGGACAGGAGATGGAGGTGGTACTGACAATGACTGATAACACTCATCTGTGAATTCTTGTTTGTAATGCATCATTTCATCCTCAGAACAACTGCTTGTATCGCCCTCATCACTGAAAAAAAAGACAAGAAAGAGTTTATGGGAAAATGATATTAAGAACACAAGTTATGGCTACAGTAGCATGTGCATCAACTCTCTAATTTGGTACCTTGAAACAGATATTTGTACATTGATTCATCATGCTTCACAGATACCATTAAGAAAGAGACTGTCCACTGCACAAACAAGCCAAGATAAAAGTAACAAAAGACAAGAAACTCACAAAAACTTACTCTGTGCATTGTATTAACAATGTAGTTCACTATACCTTTTACTGCTATTCATGATTATACCAAATAAATTCAATCAAGTCAATTAGAAAGGAAGCTGTTGCTGTGAAAAAAGCTACCATCTCCTCAGACTTACCAAACAACTTCTGCTTATTTCATATTAATAATTTATTATTTATTTGATTAAATCTGTGTTTTTATAAGAACATTGTTAGCTACATTTGTAAATACTGAGTCCTGTTTAAAGTAGATTAACACTTGTCATTTGGCTTTATAATGAACAGGTGTACCCTACCCATTTTATTTGACCTGACTGTGTTGTTATTTAATTGTGATTTTTTTAAATGTATGAGCAAAACTTATATAATGCTATAGCCAAGAACAAAGATCAAGACCAGCATGTCCAGGTTGATGTCGGGCGGGAGGGGAACATATTTCACCAGGTGGCAGGGAATGGCGGAGGTCGTGTCGTGAGCACTGGATGAAGAGAAACACACAACAAACAGTGTATAATCTCGCAGTATTATTGAGATGTTGTGGGTTATGTCCGGGGGGGACAGGCATAAACACCTTGAGTGAGGGCACGTTCAAAACAGGGGGGCGGGGGGGGGGGGGGGCGTGAGAAACCTCAACAGGGCGAAGGAGACAACGGTGGAGAGATCGAAGGGACCAGTGAAGGGGCTGGCGCGAGGGCGTGATCGTAGGTAAGCTCAATGTGGGGAGCATGTGGTCACTCAACGGAGTGCGTGAGACCGGAGTAGAGGGCGAGATCAGAAAGCTCGATGATTGGAACTGGAAGTCACTCGACCGAGTGTGTAAGTCCGACGTGGAGGGAGTGATCGGAACGTCGCGAGCCATGACAGTGAGTGGCATGGTCGTGGCCTGAAGGGAGGTAGAAGAAGGCTCGACATGAGCAGGCTAAAGTCTGTTGGGAGAGACTGTAACAGCTGAATCTTTCATCTGGATGTCATAGTTGTTGGCTGAGCGCCGGAGAACTCGGTATGGGCCAGTATAAGGAGGTTGGAGGGGAGCATTGACAGTGTCATCTCGGAGCATGACGTATTCGCAATTGTCCAGAGATTTCGGGACATGAACCTTAGGGGGGGGGGGAATGGCTGGCAGGCGGAGGGATATGGAGGTTGATGAAGTGGCGTCTGATGCAGTCCAGTCCATGAAGGAATGTAAGTCAGACTGAGGGAGAGAAGTGGAAGGGCTCACGTGTTCGTCAGGGACAACAATGTTCTGGTCATATACAAACTCGGCTATTGTGCATTTGAGGTCTTCCTTATAAATCGCATGAATGTCGAGTAGCACAAGGGGAAGAGCCTCCATCCATAGAGAGTCATGCCATTGAAGAGCAACCTTGAAAGTGCGGTGCCAGCCCTCGACTATCCCGTTATATCACTGCGGGTGATATGTTGTGGTAAGGATGCGCCAGATGCCGCAAATGTTACAAATCACGTTGAACAGGGCCGACTCAAATTGTCTGCCCTGGTCAGTCATGATATTAGCTGGACATCCGAAATATGATACCCTTGACTTGACGAAAGCTTGAGCAACGGTTTCTGCCATAATATTGGGGAGGGGGACAGCCTCGACCCAGCAAGTTTTTCCGTCGATAGACGAGAGAACATAGGAAAAGCCGTTAGAGGAGGAGAGGGGGCCAACAATGTCAATATGAATATGCTGGAAACACCCACGAGGGATCGAAAAGGTGCCGAGGGGGGGTGAAGTGTGCTTATGTACTTTGCAGCGTTGGCACGTGACGCAGGAGCATGCCCATTTCTGGCAGTTCTTGTTGACATTTCTTCACACAAAGCACTCCGCTACGAGGAGAGTGGGTGCACGAACACCGGGGTGGGCTAAATTATGCAATGTGTTGAAGACAGCTCGATGGAGTATGGTTGGGATGAGGGGGCATAATGTGCCCGTACTGTCATCCCACCAGACATCACCAGAAATGCCAGGGAAGGTGGTGCGGACATAGTGTAGTGAAGAAGTAGAGTCTGAAATCAGGTTTTGTGTTTCCTCATCGGCGGGGTTGGAGGTTAGGGAGTTCAGAGAAGTCTAACAGTGAATGGATGGCATCGACTTGTGAAAGGAAATCAGCAACTATATTGTCAGCACCCTTTATGTGTCTGACATCGGTGGTGAACTGAGATATGAAGTCCATGTATCTGAAGCGGCAAGGAGGCGGGTCAGCTGGTGGGCTTGTAATAGCTGCAGCCAGGGGTTTGTCATCCATTAAAAAATAGAAAGGGCATCCCTCAACATCAGTCTTAAAATGCTTAATTGCTCGGTAGACCGAGAGGAACTCCCAGTCAAACGCGGAATATTTCCATTGTGCATTGGTGAGCTTGCACGAGAAGAACTGCAGAGGCAGTATTGCTCATGTCTGTGGTGACGAAAAGCAGTGCATTGGGATGAGGATGTGAGATGGTGCAGGCCTCGATGACAAGAAGATTTTTGAGTCAGTCATAGCAGGGGTCCATGGAACGGGCTGAGATCCAGAAGTGTTGGTGCCTGCCAAGGCGTCTGTCAGTGGAGCCGAATCTCCACAGCCTGAGGTAGATGTCGGCGATAATAATTAACTGTCCCCAGAAAGCGCTGGAGCTCTTTATTGACAAAGGTCTGGTTAGGTTTAGTATTATTTGTACTTTCTCATGGGGTGGTGAAATGCCGTCGGCAGTGACCCAAAAACCAAGAAAAGTGACAGCAGGTTGACGTAGCTGCAATTTGTCCTGGTTGGTCTCAATGGCTGCTGCCATGAGAGTGTTCATAACAGTTTGCACATTTCGAATGTTGTCCTCGACGGAGGAGCTGAACACAAGAATGTCATCAAGATATGCAAAGCAGAATTTTAGATCGAATAGCACTTTGTTGACGAAGTGTTGCCAGGTCTGGGTTGCGTTTTTAAGACCGAAGGGCACGAATCGAAACAGAAATAGCGTGATTGGGGTGGTGCTTGCTGTCTTCTAAATGTCTTCAGGTGCCATGGGCATCTGGTGATAGGCCCATTTGCAATCAATGACAGAGAACGTAGTCGCACCTGTGAGGTAACTGGCAAAGTCGGTAATATTGGGTATGGGGTAGGTGTCCATAATTGTTCATGCGTTTAGTCGACGGTAGTTTCCGCACATGCGCCATGACCTGTCTTTCTTGGGTGTCATATGTATGGGTGTAGACCAGCTTCTGGCAGAGGGTTCAATGATGCCGGAGCTTAGTAGTTCAGAAATCTGATTTTTAAGGTCAGAGAGGCACTCGGACCAAAGTCGACGTGGTTTACTGGAGATCGGGGGACCTGACATGAGGTGAAGCTTTTGAGCTGTGTCATTGGTGATGACAAAAATGTTCTCGGCGGCACGGAAGGCAGGCAGGCAGGCAATGTGTGGCAGGCAGGAGGCAGGCGAGGCGTGGTCGTCGTGTTCAGAGCCACTGGGCGGATCCGACAGAAGCCGAGGCGGCAAAGTGTCCCAGTAGTCAACGCGACAAGATGGCCGCCGTCCCGAAGCAGTGTCACCGTGGTCTGGTTGGTAAGCTTGGTAGAGCTTGTGAGACATAAGTGAATCCACTGTCTGAGGGCGCGGCCTGTGGCAGCACGGTTGCAGCCTAACGCTTGGCACCAGTGCACTGTTTGTGTTGTCAGTGGTGGTCGCACAGCGGCGTGCATGAGCAGAAGTTGCACAGTATGAGGTGCTGTCTGCAAGGGGCGGGGTAGGAGAAATCAGTTTGGGAACATTGACACTCGTCGCGCATGAGCACTTGTGTCCGGCCGAGTGTCAAACGCTGCCATGTTAGGAGGGTGTGGCCCTGCGGAACTGCCAGTACATGTTATGGCAGTCTTGATAGCACAGTTGTGAGGGGTAGCAGGAGGTAAACAAACAGAGGCTCAATTGCTAGGATTGCAAGCAGATTAGGCACACTTTCTGACCTTGCTTTGTCCTTGCTGTAGTGTCTGTAATTCCTTTGCTGCATTGGAGAGCTGGAGCTGTGTTTTGTGGAGCCGGAGGGAGAGCTCGAAGTTTTCCTTGCATAGGCGAGTGACGTGTTCAAGATTGACATGGCACTTGTGCGTGGTTTATTGTAACGTTGTTGACAGAGACGAGCATGTATGTACGGATGAGATGAGCCTGGACAGATGTGTCACGGTGGGGGTTGCTCGACGGAGCACAGGGGAAGCGAGTCTTGGACAGAGGATGAAACACGGTGTTATGCACTAGGACCGGTGAAAATCTGTGGTGTCGCAAGAAGTTAATGCCTATTATAGGTTTGTCACACCAAAAAAGCCCACTCGAGTTTGCAATTTGCGGAGAGTGAGAAGACGTGGGAAGTTGAACCCGAGCATTGTAGTGTAGTTGAATTCACGGCTTGCAGTGAAGTATGATGAGGGCAGATGTTCGACGACGCTAAGGATGTAGACAGCAGTGAAACATCGGTGCCTGTGTCCACTAGGAAAAGGTATCCTGACGAAATGTCTTTAATGTAAAGTCATCCGCAATTATCCGGTCGTTCCCAGACAGAATGGAGCACTGGAGAGTGCCTTTCATGTTGTGCACAGGAGGCGGCACCTGGACCTACCTGCGATTGGCATTTGGGAAGTAGCAGGGTGGTCTGCAGATCCGTGCCGCCTCACCAAACCATGTGCGGAAGTAACAGTACGGGTAGTGCAGTTGCATTTCCTGTGGAAGGTTTGTTGCCAGTGGTGGTGACTGATGTTCGGTAGCCACAGCAGGTTCAGTTGCAGGAGGGGGTGAGACCATGGGCCGAGCCAGTGGTAACCCAGTTGCTCGTTTACTGCTTCCCAGAGAGAGTGGAACGGTCGGCCCAGTATGGCCCCGGCCGCGTCTGCCCACTGGGCTATGAGCCTGAACCTGAACCTTATCAGGTAGGCAGTGGCCTGGCAAAATAGAGCAGTGATGCATCGGGTAGCTTGTGAGCAATTGTCATTCTTTGCTCGACAGGTTCAGGAGACCTCTGAGCCAGAGTAAAGCGGATTTGAGGAGATAGTTTATCTGATCAGATGGCGAGGAGAGCTGTGTCAGAGAATAGATTGGCGCTGACCAGGGCACGTAGCCATCTCCAGAGCTGGGAAGGTTTGTCGTTGCCTAGTTGCTTGACGTGGAGCACTTGCCGTATTGCTGCCTCAGTTGGCGTAGAAGTGTCTTTTTGGCTAGAGTGTACCAGGTAGATGAGTCCGGGGCATCGACCGGGTCATCAATCAAATGCCCCTGGTCGTGCAAGTGGGTGATGAGGCACAGATACCTGGTTGACTCGTTGAGTTTGTAATGGTCAAACACTTTGTTCACCATTTTGAACCAGGTTGTTGCTCTGTCGGGATTAAACGGTGGCAGTGTCGGTAAGCATTGTAGAATGTTCAGAAGAACACATTGAGTTGAGTTCGTCGGGGTACTGCCTGAATCAAGCTGTTGTTGCTGTAGTATTCCAAGAGAGTGTGCCTCCAGGGGATGTGGCAGCGACAGCTGTTCGGGTGGCAGCGTGAAGGTGACACGTTGTGGTTGAGCGCGATCCGTCACGACGTGGAAGGCTGACGCGGATGAGACACCGTAATGTGTCAATTGCGGTTGTGGAAGCTCAACACATTGTGGGTGTGTTCAGATTGACGCGTCACAGAAGACCAACATGGATGAGGCACCGAGATGTACTGAGAACAATAGCAGGAGCTCGACTAGTGCTGGCGTAGGGGCGACAGGTGAGAAAAAGTTCAAAGTTTGAGAACGCGTGTTAGTCTGCGGAAAGCTCGACGTATGATCAGAGCCAGGGTCACCTGTGTTGCAGGGAGGCTGCAGAGGTGTGGGCTGTCCAGAAGCACATTGTGGGAAATGATGTCGATCGAGGGACGGAATGTGTGAATGTTCACTGTTCATAGTCACTCCTCTCAAAACGGTGTGCGGCTAAGGTGAATGTCATGGCACAAAATGCTGAGGTGTAGCAGTGGGACGGAGATGGAGTTCTTGCACAGATAACAAGTCATTGTTCCTGTTGCAGTCCGAGGTATTGAAGTAGGAAGGCATGTGTTGATGCTGAACCGAGGCAGGTGTGGGCATGGTCGGATACTGAGGAGGTAGACCCATGAACGAAGCAGTTCTGGCCACATGGCAGGTATCCACGTGGTACTGTATGGATTGCGGTGGCGCAAATCATTGTCCTGGCGGTAGTAGGTTGTCCGACGAAGAATTTGGAGAATTCGGCATTGGTCCCGAACTGCACAGATATCGTAAGAGGTAACTGCACAGTCGATGAGGGAGGACACATGTGGCAGGAACAAGGGCATTTGATAGCCAGAGTCATGCACACTCCTAACCTCCCTTATTGTTGCAGGCTCGAAAACGTCCAGCGAAATTGGCAGAATCATTGAGTGAGAGGCATCGTGTTGCAGTCCTGGCGGGTGTACATTGCCCGCAACATGACGCATGTCGATCACAAAATACGGCATTAGGCACTGGGCTGAAGTCATTGTTCATATGCTGTGTCGATGTAATACATGCGAAAATAACTGACACGGAGCTCGCGGACACAGTAAAACGGCAAAAACGAAAGACGTTATAACTCAGGGTCATCAGTGAAGAAGATTACCAGTAGGTTGCACCAATAATCACACCCATTTAGCAATAGTTAATTTATTAACGTTAACACATACAAGGATCACAAAGAACTGAACTGAACATAGCAGAACAGCCAAAGATAATACTTAGAGTCCAAAGATGAATGTATATTGATGTTAGTGTCGATTTCATCAGCGCCACAAACTCTTGACATATGTAACTTATGTTGACAAAACAGTGAGACTAAGTTACCAGCAAAGAACTTCAGAGGAAGAAAATATTCATTCATTAATTTGGAAAAAGCACATGATATTATAACTGCAATGGTATTATTAAACTGATCATTCAAATTTGTCCACTGCCACCACATAATAAGCTACACTTCTTCCTATCAGCTTATACATCCTTTGGTATGAAACATATGGAGCAATAATTATATCAATTCAGTAGTAATATTGATAAGTTCTGATAATAAGCAAACATCGCTGATACGATGCCATTTCATGTTTGGCTATAAGACTAAGACAAATATAAATTTGACACACCATTGCTGTATATGGTATCAACACTACCTTACACAATGCTGCTACTACCCAGCACTGTGGAGGAAGACATTGGCATCATGCGTACATTTAAGAGTACATTGTCCAGTGGTCTAGATGAGATTCCAACGTGTCAACCTAAAGACTGCACTAGCACCATAAAAGCGCCCCAGCAGATCTTATAAATGAGTCATTCACATCCAGTCGCTTCCCTTACCACCTAAAGCAGGCAAAAGTTCTTTGCATCCCAAAACAATTCACACAGAAAGTACAGAGAACTAAAAAACAATTTTGCTATTGTCGTCTTTTACAAAAACGACACGAACTATTATGAAAAATAGACTTATGGATCATTTAAATAAATACTAACAGTTTGCTTTCAAGTTTGGGAGAGGATGGTGCAGCAAAAACTGCAAAATTAGTTTCAGAAGCCTTGGACAAAGGAGATCACATAACAAGCATTTTCCTAGACCTCAATAAAACATTTGACAAAGTTTATCATGAAATACTTCTAAGTAAATTTAAAGAACTGGGATATCTAGCAAACAGAATGCAGAGGGTATAGATTCCAAAATTTCATCTGGCTCTGAATATCTTAACATTTGAGTCCCTCAAGCAAGTGTATTAGGCTCAATACTGCTTCTCATTTACACTGTTGACTTCCCACTGTGGGCCACACAACATGAAATTGTTACTGGCTGATGACAGCAATGTAATAATTACATGTAGGACATCAGAAGGGTTCAGGGTAAAAGCTGACAAGGTGCATATGGCAGTCCACAGTTGGTCAACAAACAATAATATAGCTCTTAATATCAAAAGATTACCACCATGAACATCCATATAAAGGCAAAGATAGGAGGGCAACAGATATACAGGAGAAAAGGTTGAAGACATGGATGCTGAAAGAGGATGAACGGAGGACCCAGTACCAGACACTGATCAGGAAGAAGCTGTCAAAGGAAGATCAGAGAACAGTGGAAGAAGAATGGGGAGATTTTAAGAGGGCTCTAGTTGAGGCAGCTGAGACTGTGTGCGGAAGAACTAGCACAAAGAGGAGAAGTAAGGAAACTCCATGGTGGAACAACATATGTAAAGAGGCAGTACTTCGAAAGAACAAAGCCTTCAGAGAATGGTTCCAGACCCAAACAGAGGAAGCTAGGGTAAAATATAAGGAAAGCAAGAAAGCGGCACAGACCATAGTAAGGGCGGAGAAGAAGAAGTGGTTGGAAAAATGGACAAGAATGTTAGAAGAGGACAGTGAAGGGAACAAAAAAGTACTTTACACCATGGTAAGAAATAAGAGGAATGACAGAAGCGAGTGCCTGAGGATCATGGATAATAATGGACGAGTTGTGGAGGAAATGCATGAGCTCAAAAAGATTTGGAAGGAGTACTTTGAAGATCTGTTGAATGCCGCCAAGCGGGTAACTAACAGCGATGGAGAGCCTAAGGCAGCAGACGATTATAATAGTGGGGAAACTGATGATCTAACTTGGAATGAAGTGGAAGAAGCCATAAAGAGGATGAAAGGGGGCAAGGCACCAGGTTGGGACGAAGTAACAGTGGATATGATACGAGCAGCAGGAGAAGTAGGAAACCAGTGGCTATACAGAGTGCTGAGGGTGGTGTGGAAGGAGAACAGAATTCCTGAGGATTGGAAGAAAGGAATTATAGTCCCGATCTTCAAGAAAGGGGATAAAAGGAGATGTGAGAACTACAGAGGAATCACCCTGCTATGCCACTGTGGAAAAATCTATGAAAAGATCCTGGAGAAGAGAATAGGAAGCAGTATTGAAAGTAGACTGCAAGAGGAGCAGTATGGTTTCAGACCGGAAAGATCAACAACGGACCTCATATTTGCGGTAAGGCAACTGCAGGAAAGGCACTATGAGTACGGGAAGGACTTAATCATGGCCTTTTTAGATATTGAGAAGGCGTATGACAGTATCTATAGGGACAAGCTCTGGGATGTGCTGAACGCAAAAGGGATAGATGAAGAGATAACACGAAAAGTCAGAAAAATGTATGAGGGAAGTGAGAGTTGTGTGAAAGTGGGGAGGGAACGTACTGCATGGTTCAAGCTGGAAAATGGGCTGCGACAGGGAAGTGCACTTTCACCTTTATTGTTTATTATTGTTATGGATGAAATCCTACAGCAAGTATCAGATGCAATTGGAGATCATAAAATGAAAGCAGTGCTTTTTGCCGATGACCTGATGTTATGGGGAAATTGCGAGAAGGAGGTGCAAGAGCAGTTAGATGTATGGGAGGCAACGGCAGCACAATATGGAATGCATTTCTCTGCAAAGAAAAGTGAAATAATTGTCACAACAAGGAAGAAGAATAGGCCAAATGTGGATATAACTTGTGGAGGGGAAAAACTACAAGTAGTAGAGAACTTCAAGTACCTGGGAAGCATGATTGAAAGTAAGGGGGGAAATGCGATGGAAATAAATGAAAGGTGCAGAAAAGCAGGGCAGTTCTACAAATGCATTAGGGGGCTTATTTGGAGCAAGGAGGTGCCACAGAAATCCAAGGGAATTATATACCGAACCTACTTTGTCCCCATATTGGCATACGGAAGTGAGACATGGGTAATGCACAAAAGCGACAAAAGTAGAATACAGGCTAGTGAAATGAAGTTCCAGAGGAGCAGGTTGAGTGTAACAAGACGAGACAGATTGCGAAATGTGTATGTGAGGGAAAGACTAAAGGAGGAACCAGTACAGGACAGGATAGAAAAATCAAGACTGCAGTGGTATGGACACATGAAGAGAATGGATGAGGGAAGAATTCCAAAGAGGATGTTTGATCTGCAACTGGAGGGGAAGAGGCCCAGAGGAAGACCAAGAGATAGATGGGTGAAGGGAGTGAAGGAATGTGTGATGAGAAGAGGAGAGAACTGGACGAAGGTGAAGAGGGGGAATGGTGGAAAGACAGAACACGATGGAGAGGCTTGTGTTCCCGACAGACCCAGCCAGTGGCTGGAAACTGTCCAAGATGATGATGATGATGAACATCCATATAAACAAAAAAGGTAATTCAGCAAGAACATAATGTGACCATTTTAGCAATTTAGACGGAGATACTCTAAACAGCTAAGTGAAAAATCCATGTAATGAACAAGTTTATTGGTATAGTTTGTTACATGTTCCATGGATCATTTTGCATGACAGATCGTAATGATGTGGTATAAGTCATTTTACATTCACAATTTCTTCCCAAATACAAATTGAAATTCACTTTTTTTAAGTGTAAAGATGTGAATTAGTAATTCCTGCCCACCACCTTTTACACATTATAGTAATAGCAATTTCTCTATGGAATAGAAGGAGTTGTCAAGGAGAAATATTCTCAGTTTGTTATCAAAATTTACTTTGCTGTCTGTCAAACATCTTAGATCACTGGGTAAGAGATCAAAAGTTTTTGTTGCACCACGTGCACCCCTTTTTGTGCTACAGACAACTTTAATATGAAATAATGAATGTAATTTTTCCTTCTGATATTGTAATTATGTACATCATTGTTCCTTTTGAACTCCAGTACATTATTTACAATAAACTTCATGGAGGAATAAATCTGCTGTGGAGCAACAGTCAGATTACCCAACTTCTTAAACAGATGTCTACAAGATAATCATGGGCGAGGACCACGTATTAGTCTTACAGCATTTTTTTGCACAATAAAGACTTTCTTTTTTGAACTTTTTTGAAGGTGAGTTACCTCACAACATTATTCCATATGACATGCAAATGAAAACATGCAAGATGTGTCAACTTACTGATTTGTCTCTCTCCAAGATTTGCAGTGTTTCTAAGCACAAATGTGGCTGAACTAAGTTGTTGTAGGATTTACAAAATGTATCTTTTTTCCAATTTAAATGCTCATCAATATGGACCCCTAAGAATTTTAAAGTTTCCACCCATTTATTATTTCCTTACTATGTGTTACACTTATCATAGGTGTAGTATTTCTAGTTGTGCACAAGTAAATTTGTTACATATATGACTTAATAAAAATCTTTGGCTTCAAAATAAACTTCATAAAACCCACTAGAAAAACTGCACAGTCAACTACCTATATTTATAATATTCTAATATTCTAACAAATTATGTATATGAAGATGTTTATAAATTTTGCATGGATTTAGGAATCTCCAACCACTCTGCATTATTCTATGAACTACCAAAAATTAAGAAAGAAATTTCATGTAACAAAAGCCATATTAAAAGGAAATTCAATAAAAAAATCAATTACATTTAGAAATAAGAGAGTTTGAATGGCCTTATAGCAGCTGTATTTCTGGTGATACTAACTTTAACAATTTCTTAAGTAGCTTCCTTGAAATATTTAATGAAACTTTTCCACTTAGAACTACATGCAACAAATTCACAAATAAACTTAAATAGATGACCAGGGAAATAAAAATTTCTAGTGGAAGGAAGAGGAAGCTCTGCAATGAACTGAAATATAATAAAACAGACATTTTACTGTGTGTGCTTGTCATTATAAAGCTATATTTAAAAAAGTAGTGAAGGCAGCCAAACAAATGGCAAACAAGAAGTTCATTGTACAACATAAAATTAAAACAAAAGCAGTGTGGTCTGTTGTCAAATCAGAGTTGGGTGTTAGAGTTAATAGTAATGAAATATCTTGGATAAAACTAGATGACAGCTTTATTGTAAACCTGGCTCAAATTTCAGAGAGTTTAAATGAATTCTTCATAAATGTGGCAAAGTCAGATGTTGATGTAGCAGAGTATCAGAGTAAAATAAATTCCTTTGTCATCCACCAAGAAGCTGAGTATCTTATGGGTTTTCAAAAAGTCACAATGAAGGATGTGGAAAACACTATATTATCATTAAAAAATAAAAACTCTGCTGGGTGGGATGGGAAACCCATTAAAGTGACTAAAACAGTGTGTGGCATAATAGCACCTCCTGTAACTAAAATATTCAACCAGTCTTTTGAACAGGTATCCTTTACCAGTGTTTTGAAGTATGCCAAACTCAGACCTCAGTTCAAAAAAGGGTAGGGGAAGATGTGGAAAACTATCGGACTATTTCTATTCTTCCACTCCTGTCAAAAGTGTAAGAGAAAGTAGCCGTAAACTAGGTCAAAAACTTTATTGTAAAAAATGATATTACTATACGTAACCAATTTGGATTTCAACCAGGAAAAACACTCTGTATGCAGTGAATAACTTTACTGAAAAGATAGCCAAATCACTGGATCAGAGGAGTTATGTCACAGGTATCTTCTGTGATCTCACAAAAGCATTTGACTCCATGAACCATGACTTGCTTATCTACAAATTAGACAAATATAGGATTAAGGACAATGCTCTAAATTGGCTGACATAATACATACACAACATAAAACAAAGGTTAACAATCACCTCAGATGAAGTGAACTGTTATACTAAATGGAGTACAGTATCCTGGGATTACAACTTGATAATAAATTCAGTTCGGAGGAGCACACCACAGAACTGCAGAAACGCCTTAACAAATCTGTATTTGCAAATTCGAGTGTTAGCAGACATAGGCAACATAAAAATGAAAAAGCTTGCATACTTTGCCTACTTTCATTCCATAATGTCATATGGTATAATATTTTGGGGTAACTCTTCAAGTCAAACAAAAGTTTTCAGAGTCCAAAAGCGTGTAATACGTATTATTTGTGGAATAAATTCACGGACGTCATGTAGAAACCTCTTCAAAGAACTGGGTATACTAACCACTGCCTCTCAGTATATTTACTCCTTAATGAAATTTGTCCTAAATAATATATCTCTTTTTCCAACAAACAGCTCAGTTCATATATACAATACCAGGAACAAAAATGATCTGTACAAAGACTTAAAAGAACTTACTTTAGTTCAAAAAGGGGTCCACCACTCAGGAACACTCATCTTCAATAATTTGCCAGCAAACATAAAAAATTTAGTTACAAATAAAGATCAATTTAAAAGGAGCCTGAAAGACTTATTAGCGGCCAACTCCTTCTACTCCATAGACGAATTTTTTAATAGAAACAAATGATGTATTGTATATATTCATACTATTAGTATTGTTATTTAAGATAAAAAAAAAAAAGAGTTGACATGTTCTACATCCACGAGGATCTCCTCAGCATGGATCTATGGAACGAAAAACTAATCTAATCTAATCTAATCCAGTCTATCTAATCACAAGGTGTGCCTCAAGGCTCCATTCTGGGGCCAATCCTGTTCCTATTAGTTCTAAATGACTTACCTATGAATATGAATTCCCATGAATATTAATTCTCAATCAGTTCTGTTTGCAGATGATACTCCTGTTTTAATTGAAGATGATGATGTAAAAAAAATTCTGAGCTCCATAATAAGTACACCTAATGCCTTAGAAAACTGGATCCAGTCAAATGGTTTGAAAGTGAATGTTGCAAAAACCCATAATGAGTATATGAATAACTGCTTTTCATAGTTATTTTGAATCTGTCGTTAGATATAGGATAATTTTCAAGTAGTTTATCTCGCATATTCAAACTGCAAAAGAAAACTGTCTGATACAAGTGTACTGCACAGCAAACAGAGACTTTTTGCCCATTATTTCAGTAACTGCAAATCCTAACTGTTCTCTCCATGTACATTTATGAATTTATAATCTTCCTACACAGCAGACAATTTGTGGAGAATCATTTTAGCCATATATTTATAACACAAGAAATAAAAATAATGTTATGCTACCCACACACAGGCTTAATTATATGCACAGACTCCACAGTATATGGGGATGACAATATACAGCAAGTTAATGTGCAAAAAAATATTGAATATGAAGCCAGAAATTTTAAAAATGAGGTTACAGCAGATTCTGTGGGAGAAATGCTACTATTCAATAGAAGAATTCATAGAGGATGAAATGATCGTTTGACCAAGCGGTAATTATGTGTTAGACTTTATTGTATGTGTATATAACAAAACTGTATCATTACTATTATGCTGTCTATTAACATCAGCTGTTCTTTGTTTATGGTGAAATTTTACCACAATTTGACGTTTCTCCTGTACCTGAATCAAATGATTTAGATTATGTATGTTACAAGACAAATAAACCACAATTCACAATTCAGAACTCAGTAGTGGACCTAAGATTGAAGCTTGGGGAACCCCATATGCGATTTCTCCCCTGTCAGAATTGTCTCTCTTGACTACATTGCTAGACTAAGTACAACCTTGTGCATTCTTTAGGTTAGATATGACATCATCCATTGGTTGGCAATACCATCACTTCCATAAAATGTCAATTTATCTAGAAGAATATTGCAATTCACACAGTCAAATGTCTTAGAGAGCTCACAGAAAGTGCCAATCAGCAATATTTTGTTATTCAATGGCTGTAAAATTGGGTGTGTGAGTGTGTAAATGGCTTTCTCAGTAGAAACCCTTCTGAAACACAAACTGTCAAACTGTAATTTGCTAAGGACACTATTGTCACTGTAGTGAGATAGTATTCTAGAGTAAATCACCTTCTCAAAAATTTTGGAAAATGATGTCAGCAGTGGAACAGGTCAGTGCTTACTGAATCTCTCTTATCACCTTTCTTAATGTGGGATTTAACAATGGCATGTTTCAGTCTCTCTGGAAAAATTCCTTGAGTTACTGATGCATTACATACTTAAGATAAGACTGGGCTTATTACATGAGAACAAATTTTTAGTGCTCTGTTGGAAACACCATCAAAACCAGACGAACTTTTATTTTTGAGGGAGCATATAATTTTCTTAATTTTAGAAGGTGAAGTTGGTGACATATTCATATGATTGAATTTTATGAAAATTAAATTTTCAACATACTGCTATGATTTTGCTCAAGACTGAACTATTTGTCCTAATGCTTTCCACTATATTTAAGAAATCTATTTGCTACCTGTGACTCATCATTAATAGCCCTTTCATTCAGTTCAGTAGTGGGGATGTCTTGTTCTGTGGCTGGTTGTCCTGTCTCTCATTTTACTGCATTCCATGTAGCCGTAAGTTTGTTAACACAAGTACTGACTTCTAACATTATGTGCATGTTTCTTAATTTTTAATAACCTTTCTTAGTAATTCTGTGCAGTTTTTGTAGTGTGCAACTACTGCAGGATCCCTACTTGTTCTTGCAAAAAAAAAAAAAAAAAATTTCCCTTTTCCTTTCACAAGATGCTATAATCCCTCTAGTGATCCATCATTTTTACATGTATGTTTCGTATCTTTCTGATTAGCTTACGAGGAAAGCTATTTTCAAATAAATTTATCATGGAATACATTAAATCTTATGTTAGTGTTTGGTTCATTATAATTTACATCCTATGTTATATCCTGTAAACTATGCTTAAAAACATTTGTACTGGAGTCAATAATTTGATTTCAACTGAGGAGTATCTATACCGTAAGGCACTACAATATTTATCCTAACTAACTGTGCACCATAATCAGAGAGAACATTTGTTACTGAGTAAACAGTTTTTCCCTTGCTTTGAACATTATCAAAGTAAATCAATTAGGGTCCTACTGACTTTATACACCAATGTTGGAAAGTTAATTATTGCGATCAGATTGCAGGATCCAAATAAAGTTTCCAAACCAGTTTCCCTATCAGAATCCCTTAGAAATTTACATTGCAGTCACAACAGACTATTAACTGCTTGCTGCTGTCTGATAGACCAGTAAGGAATTCAGATTCCGCATAAATAGGTCAAAATACCTCCGTGGGGATCAGTATATGATTACAATTAAAAGTGAATTATTTTTCAGCATTAATTCACAAGCAAACATTTCTATGTGCTGATCATTACAAAATGTAATTGCCTCAATGTTTTTGAACTTGTGTTCTATCTTAACGTATGTTAACAACTCCTTTGTCACCAGGTTAAGGCTAGAGATACCCTGCTCTTAATTTGTCTTGTACCATCTGGCCTACACCCCTCCCTTGACTACTACCTAGCAGCAAGACACTTTTCTTCCTAGTCTCTAAACTGAGTTTCTTTGCTAGAAGCCGGCTGCACCCTACTGTGACCTACTGTACCTCTTCCCCTCCTACTTCAGGTAACAAGTCAAATTTATTGGATACCGTTAGCTCAAATGTGGATGATGTTCAAGATCTGATCCCCTTTCGCCAATTTGTTAGTTACCTTTACCTGGTATCCACATTTTGTCCCACGTTTGACATCATTTCCCACACTGCGCTTCTGGACAGCCTGTACCTCCACAGCCTCCCTGCAACACAGGTGGCCCCAGCTCTGATCATATGTCGAGCTTTCCGCGGACTAACACGCATTCTCAAACTCTGAACTTTTTCTCACCTGTCGCCCCCACGCCGGCTCAAGTCAAGCTTCCGTTACCGTTCTCGGCACATCTCGGTGCCTCATCCGCATCGTTCTTCTGCGACGCGTCAATCCGAACACACCCGCAACGTGTTGAGCTTCCGCAACCGCAATCAACACATTACGGTGTCTCACCCGCGTTGGACTTCCGTGTCGCGACAGACCACGCTCAACCACAACGTGTCACCTTCACGCTGCCACCCGAACAGCCGTCTCTGCCACATCCCCTGGAGGCACACTCTCTTGGAATACTACAGCAACAACAGCTTGATTCAGGCAGTACCCCGACAAATTCAACTCAACATGTTCTTCTGAACATTCTACAATGCTTACCGACACTGCCACCGTTTAATCCCGACAGAGCAACAACCTGGTTCAAAACGGTGAACAAAGTGTTTGACCATTACAAACTCGATTAGTCAACCAGGTATCTGTGACTCATCACCCACCTGCACGACCAGGAGGATTTGATTGCTGACCCAGTCGACGCTCCGGACTCAGCTACCCAGTACACTCTAGCCAAAAAGACAGTTCTACGCCAGCTTGCACACTCAACTGAGGCAGCAATACGGCAAGTGCTCCACGTCAAGCAACTGGGCAACGACAAACCTACCCAGCTCTGGAGACGGCTACGTGCCCTGGTCAGCGCCAATCTATTCTCTGACACAGCTCTCCTCGCCATCTGGTCAGATAAACTATCTCCTCAAATCCGCTTTACTCTGGCTCAAAGGTCTCCTGAACCAGTCGAGCAAAGAATGACAATTGCTCACAAGCTACCCGATGCATCACTGCTCTATTTTGCCAGGCCACTGCCTACCTGATAAGCCTCAGGTTCAGGCTCATAGCCCTGTGGGCAGATGCGGCCGGGGCTGTACTGGGCCGACCGTTCCACTCTCTCTGGGAAGCAGTAAACGAGCAACTGGGTTACCACTAGCTCGGCCCACGGTCTCACCCCCTCCTGCAACTGAACCTGCTGTGGCCACCAAACATCGGCCACCACCACTGGCAACAAACCTTCCGCAGGAAATGCAACTGCACTACCCGTACTGTTACTTCCGCACATGGTTTGGTGAGGCGGCACGGATCTGCAGACCACCCTGCTACTTCCCAAATGCCAATCGCAGGTAGGTCTGGGTGCCGCCTCCTGCGCACAACATGACAGACACCCTCCAATGCTCCATTCTGTTTGGGAACAATCAGATAATTGCGGACAACTTTACATTAAAGACATTTTGTCAGGATACGTTTTCCTAGTGGACACAGGCACTGGTGTTTCGCTGCTGCCTATGTCCTTAGCGTCGTTAAACATCCGCCCTCATCGTACTTCACTGTAAGCTGTGAATTCAACTACACTACAATGCTCGGGTTCAACTTCCCACGTCGCCTCACTCTCTGAAAACTGCAAACTCGAGTGGACTTATTTAGCATGCAAAATTTACGAACCTATACTAGGCATTGACTTCTTGCGACACCACAAACTTTCGCCGGACCTAGTGCAAAACACCGTGTTTCATGATCCGTTCATCCGTCCAAGACTCACTTCGCCTGTGCTCCATCGAGCAATGCCCCCCTACCCCCGTGACATACCGGTCTGGGCTCATCACATCCATACATGCTCATCTCTGTCGACGACTTTACAATAAACCACGCACAAGTGCCTTGCCGAGCTTGAACACGTCGCTCGCCTATGCGAGGAAAACTTTGATCTCTCCCTCCGGCTCCACAAAACACAGCTCCAGCTCTCCGATGCAGCAAAGGAATTACAGACACTACAGCAAGGACAAAGCAAGGACATTAAGTCTGCCGAATCTGCTTGCAATCCCAGCAATCGAGCCTCCGTGTGTTTACCTCCCGCTAACCCTTGCAACTGTGCTATCAAGACTGCCATAACATGTACTGACAGTTCCGCAGGTCCACACCCTCCTAACATGGCAGCATTTGGCACTCGGCCGGACACAAGTGCGCGTGCGTGATGAGCGTCATTAGTTCCCGAACTGACAGCTCCTACCCCTCATGGACAGCACCTCAGACTATGCATCTTTGGCTCCTGCGTGCCGCCATGCGACCACCACTGACAACAACATCAGTGCACTTGCACCAAGCGTTTCGCCCGCGACCGTGCTTTACAGGCTGCGCCCTCGAAAAATGGACTCACTAAAGGATCGCAAGCTCTACTGAGCTCACCCAACCATGGTGACACTGCTTCGGGGCGGCGGCCATCTTGTCACGTTGACTCCTGGTACACTTCGCCGCCTCGGCTCCCGTTGGATCCGCTGAGTGGTTCCATACACCACGACCATGCCTCGCTTGCCCCGCCCACCGCACGTTGTAAACAAACTGCCTCCTGTGCCGCCGTCATCATTTCCGTCATCAAAAAGGCATGGTTCACAAGCTTCGCCTCATGCCAGGTCCCCCGATCTCCAGTAAACCATGTCGACTTCGTCTTGAGCGCCTCTCCGACCTTAAAAATCAGATTTCTGAACTACTAATCTCCGGCATCACTGAATCCTCTGCCAGTAGCTGGTCTACACACATACATATGACACCCAAGAAAGACGGGTCCTGGTGCATGTGTGGAGATTACCGTTGACTAAATGCACGAACAATAATGGACACCCACCCTATACCCAACATTGCCGACTTTACCAGTTCCCTCACAGGTGCGACCACGTTCTCTGTCATTGATTGCAAATGGGCCTACCACCAGATCCCTATGGCACCTGAAGACATCAGGAAGACCGCAATCACCACCCCGATCGAGTTATTTCAGTTTCGATTCATGGCCTTCAGTCTTAAAAACGCAACCCTGACCTGGCAACGCTTCATCACCAAAGTGCTATTTGACCTAAAATTCTGCTTTGCGTATCTTGATGACATTCTTGTGTTCAGCTCCTCCGTCAAGGACAACATTCGACATGTGCAAACTGCTATGAACACACTTGCGGCAGCAGGCATCAAGATGAACCAAGACAAAGTGCAGCTACATCAACCCACTGTCACTTTTCTCGGTTTTCAGGTCTCTGCTGATGGCATTTCACCACCCCCTGAAAAAGTACAAATAATACTAAACCTACCCAGACCTTCGTCATTCAAAGAGCTCTGGCACTTTCTAGGTACAGTTAATTATTATCACTGACATCTACCTCAGGCTACGGAGATTCAGGCTCCACTGACAGATGCCTTGGCAGGAACAAACACTTCTGGATCTTGGCCCGTTCCATGGACTCCTGCTATGACTGACTCTTTCACTGCCCTCAAAAATCTTGTTGCCGAGGCCTGCACTATCGCGCATCCTCATCCCAATGTGCAGATGCGAGCGATACTGCCATCGGCACTGTCCTTAGCCAGACAATCGACGGCTAAACTTTGCCTCTGCAGTTCTTCTCGTGCAAGCTCATCAATGCACAATGGAAATATTCCGTGTTTGACAGGGAGTTGTTCATGGTCTACGAAGCAATTAAGCATTTTAAGACTGACGTTGAGGGATGCCCTGTCTATGTTTTAATGGACCACAAACCCCTGGCTGCGGCCATTACAAACCCGCCAGCTGACCCGCCTCCTCGCCGCTTCAGATACATGGACTTCATATCTCAGTTCACCACCGATGTCAGACACATAAAGGGTGCTGACAATATAGTTGCTGATTTCCTTTCACAAGTCAATTCCATCCATTCACTGTTAGACCTCTCTGAACTGCCTAACCTCCAACCCCACCGATGAGGAAACACAAAACCTGATTTCAGACTCTACTTCTTCACTACACTTCATCTGCACCACCTTCCCTGGCATTTATGGTGAAATCTGGTGCGACGACAGTATGGGTACATTATGCCCCCTCATCCCAACCAAGTTCCGTTGAGCTGTCTTTAATGCATTGCATAATTTAGCTCACCCTGTGTTCGTGCGTCCTCCCACCTTGTAGCGGAGCGCTTTGTGTGGAAAAATGTCAACAAGGACTGCTAGCAATGGGCACGCTCCTGTGTCACTTGCCAATGCTGCATAGTACACAAACACACTTCACCCTCCCTTGGCACTTTTTCGATCCCTCTTGGGTGTTTCCAGCATATTCACATTGACATTGTTGGTCCTCTCTCTGCCTCTAACGGCTTTCGTTATGTTCTCTAGTCTATCGACCAAACAACTTGCTGGGTTGAAGCTGTCCCCCTCCTCAATATTACAGCAGAAACTGCTGCTCGAGCTTTTGTCGAGTCATGGGTATCGCATTTCAGATGTCCAGCTGTCATCGTGACTGACCAGGGCAGACAATTTGAGTCGGCCCTGTTCAATGGGATTTGTAACATTAGCGGCATCCGGCGTGTCCGTACCACAGCATATCACCTGCAAAGTAATGAGCTAGTCGAGCACTGGCACGGCACTTTCAAGGCGGCTCTTTGATGCTGCGACTCTCTATGGATGGAGGCCCTTCCCCTTGTGCTACTCGGCATTCATGCTATCTATAAGGAAGACCTCAAATGCTCAATAGCCGAGTTTGTATACGGCCAGAACATTGTTCTCCCTGGTGAACTTGTGAGCCCTTCCGCTTCTCTCCCTCAGTCTGACTTTGTGGACCACGTCAGACACCACTTCATCGACCTCCATATCCCTCCACCCATCAGCCATTGCCGCCCTAAGGTTCACGTCACGAAATCTCTGGACAATTGCGAGTACATCATGCTCCGAGATGACACTGTCCGTGCACCCCTCCAACCTGCATATACCGGCCCATACCAAGTTCTCCTGTGCTCAGTCAACACCTATGACATCTGCATACCACATCTTATTTTCATTTTCATATGTGTGTACATTATTTACAAATAAATTGAAGAAGGTAGCCCCATAACACATCCTTGCGGTACACCATACTTTGTGCTACTAACTGCTGATCTGTTTCATGTTGTTAGTGATTACATATTGTGAGCTGTTACTGAGATCTGATGTTATCCAGGCTGCTGCTTGTCCATGAATACAACCATCGGTATTTTTTAGTTTCTTTAATAGGAATGCATGATTAATTTTGTCAAATGCTTTGGATAAGTCAAGAAAAATCCCAGACATTACTATCCAGCTGTCCAAGGCCTGTAGAATAAATTCTGTTAATTATTCAGTTGCTGCTTCTTTTAATTTCCTTTTCTAGTATCTATTTGCTGTGCTGGAGTTAGTATTTTATGCTTTCCATGTAAGAAGTGAGTCTGTTAGGCATGAGCATTTCTAATATTTTGGAGAACTCTGATACTAAGTATCTTGGCCTGTAAGTTTCATGTCCCAATTTGAAGTTATATATTCACATAGTTTACTGTTTTCATCACTTATACATAATCTTTCACTAAGTATCAACACCTGCCTGTATTTTGATTTACTGTGAAATTTCGAACATTCGGGAGCGCCGCGATAAACTCGCATTGTTATTGTCAATTGTAAGCTTAAATTTCATTGTGCTGTTTTAAAATAATTTGAGAAGAGGAGTCCTATTCTCATCAAAACATTCGTTCTCTAGTTTCATTATATAATTACATAAGAAATAGAGTAATTTTGAGAATGTTTGAATGCTTACAAAACTATATTTTTGTAAGTTACTGGTATGAGTGTCTTGGCTATGTAACTTATCTCGAATTTAATTAGTGTTTGTGGTTCACAGCTACTGCAACAGAATATATCACCCCTGAATTTCACTGTATACCATCGCAAACAAACATGAATTTTTGAGAATTTATAAAAGCTACAATTCTCCTTTGCACAATCTACAAGTAATTTGTGTAAATTGGCGTTTATCATTTAGTTACTGTAGCAGATATTCTAGCTAACATATTGTGCTATAGCTAGTTTGCCCTTAAAGAGGAGTAGCCTTATATTCAGGGTGACAATTACTGAACTACACATATCAATAAAATTTTTGCATCACCCCAGTTCACAGAAATCCTGAATATAGACATTGACTGTGAATATTGTATCACAGACACAATTTCTTAGACTGTTCAGAGATGTCATTAAACCCACCCAAAAATGTAAAGAACCATGCACGACTATCATCTATTAGATGGAGGGGTTCCAACAGCTGATCAGTCCCAGTCATTCCACCAGGAAGGAGGTACATAGCTCCTGTTGTCCATAGTTCAACCATGCCTAGATAGTCAATACCACACACCTATTGTGTCCGCATTCTTACTTTGTGCCAGAAGGGCCTCTAAAAAAGGGAAGTGTCCAGGTGCTCTTGGAGTGAACCAAAGTGATGTTGTTCAGACATTGAGGAGATACAGAGAGACAGGAACTGTCGATGACATGCCTTGCTCAGGCTGTCCAAAGGCTACTACTGCAATGGATGATTGATACCTATGGATTATGGCTCGGAAGAACCTTGACAGCAGATGTAATAGAAACAGCTGTAATAGAAACTAACATAGAAAGCATGGATAATTCAGGGGTTGATATAAACTGTAATAGGTTACAGTGTGAAAAACCATTGAAGTGTTTGGCCTTATGGTCTGAAAAGGAAGACAGGGAACAGTTGGTTAGCCAGGTGTTAGAAGGAGAGGATAGTGACAACAAGGGTGGTTCGGATAGTGATTCATCAAGCAATAGTGATGCTAGTGAAGTAGATGAAATGTTTGAATTTGTGTATGATGAGAAAGATAATCTAATTAGCAAAGAGAGGATAATGGTTGAAGAAGTGAGTGATTAGGAAGATGCGTGTTTTGTAGGTGATGTAATTCAGGAAGGGGATCATGCAGTATGTCACTTGCCCGTAACAGATGATGTTTTTGGTGAACCAGATGATAGTTTTTTGAGCTGAAACATCAATGAGGATTTGTTATATGACGAGGACTCTGAAGATAATAATGATAGTAATTGGCATCCTATAGTTATGGCTATATTACACGGTACACCCATAAAATGCTTGTTCGACAGTGGAAGTGAACTGAATGCAATATCTTAGATATTTTTTGTGTCAATTAAAGACAATAAAGAAGTGGTGATCATGCTAGTATCTGGTATAAGAGTACTTGGTGCTACTGGGAAAGTGACTAAGCTGATTAGGCAGGAAGTGTTAGTTAGTTGGTTGTGCGTTCCATTGATCAATCGTACAGTATGGTAGCCGTTATGATGTGGAACATGTCAAGTGCACAAGAAATGTACATATGTAACAAGATTTTTTTAATATAATAGAGGGAAACATTCCACGTGGGAAAAATTTATAAAGATTTTTTAATATATAAAGATTTTTTAATATATATATATATATATTACAATACAGAGTTAAAGATTAATATTTCTATTATTTACCCCATTCCCTTAAATAGCACAAATGCATATACTATATTTATAGATTTATTTATTCCTATTCAAGAATTCATCCATGGTACAGAAGGAGTTGTCAAGGAGATACGATTTCAATTTATTTTTGAAGCTATTACTGCTGTCTCTCAGACATTTTATTCATCTGGTAATTTGCTGAAAATTTTTAAAACAGCATATTTTACGCAGTTCTGTGCCAAAGATAAGCTGAGTAAAGGATAGTGTAAGTCTTTCTCTTTTCTGGTATTATAATCATGAATGTCACTGTTGTTTTTAAACTGGTCCATGCAGTTGAGAACAAATTACATTAGTGAGTAAATGTAGTGTGAGGCTGTTGTAAGAATTCCCAATTTTTTAAAAAGATGCCTACAAGATGAGTGGCTATGAACCCCACACATTATTCTAACCACTTCCTTTTGAGCAGTGAATACTATTTGTCTAAATGTTGAGTTACCCCAAAATATTATTCCGTATAACATCAGAGAGTGAAAGTATGCAAACTATGTTAGCTTACTAATTTCTATATCCTCAAAATTGGCAATTATTCTGATTTCAAAAGTTGCTGTACCTATTTGCTTTAGAAGATCCAAAATATGAATTTTCCAATTAAGATTCTCATCTATATGTACACCCAAAAACTTAATATGCTCTACCTGTCTACTGACTTCTTGAGGTGTTATATTTATTGAAGGAACTGTACTTATTGCAGTAGGAAATTGGATGTACTGTGTTTTTCCAAAGTTTAGAGCAAGCCCATCTGCAGAAAACCAATTAATGACTTTTCCAAAGACCTTATTTGTATCATTTTCAATTGGAAATTCTTTTACTGGATTAATAATGATGCTTGTATCATCAGCAAACAGTGTCAGTTTAGCTTCCTGTTTCATATAGGAAGGGAGGTCGTTCCCATATACCAAGAACAGAAGGGGACCCATGATTGAACCCTGTGGAACACCTTTCACCCCAGTTAGATGAAGTGGCAAACTCATTTAAATCACTTGACCCATATAAGGATACTTTTTGCTTCCTGTTCTGTAGGTATGGCTTAAACCAGTCTTATGGTATTCCATTTATACCATAGAATTGTAAGTTCTGTAACATAATGTCATGGTTCACACAATCAAATGCTTTGGACAAGTCACAGAAAATTCCCATTGGTGACATTTTACTATTTAAAGACCCTGTTATGTGGACAGTGAAATTGTATGTTGCTGTCTCAGTGGAACAGCATTTTTGAAATCCGAACTGTGATTTACTAAGCATCCCATTGCTATTGAGATGGTTAATCACTGAGTACATTACTTTCTCGAAGATTTTTGAAAATGCTGTAAACATGGATACTGGCCAATAATTATTGACATCTGTGGTGTCCCACTTTTTGTAGAGAGGCCTGACAATGGCATATTTTAACCTGCCTGGGAAAATTCCTTGAGTTAGTGATGCATTACGTATGTGACTCAGAACATCAGTTGTGATTGCTCCACATTGTTTTAACATCTTATTAGAGATGTCATCTACTCCAACAGAACATTTATTTTTCAAAGATTTAATAATTTTACTTATTTCACAAGAGGTTGTTAGGTGAAACTTAATCTGACTAAATTTTTTCAAAACAGACTCTTCCATGTTCTGCCTGGCTTTTTCTTTTGAACCATTCTCACCAATTTTTTCTCCTACATTTAAGAAGTGGTTGTTAAATACATTAGTTACTTGTGTACTGTTGGTTAGGATGGTCTTGTTCTCTTTAATAGTAGTACTACCTATGCCAGTGGTTACTTTCCCTGTCACCCTTCTAACAACATTCCATATTGATTTTATTTTATTGCCGGAATTGTTAATTTATTCTCTAACATACATATTTCTTGATTTCCTTACAACTTTTCTCAGTATGTTAAAATAATTTTTATAGTGTAAAACTACTTCTGGATCTTAACTAGTTCTTGCTGTCTCATACAGGTTTCTTTTTCTTTCTGAAGACACTTTAATACCTGTAGTAGTCCAAGGTTTCTTTGAAAAGTATCTAGTGTTACATTTAGTAATTTTCTTTGTGAAACAATGTTCAAAAAGGTATATAAATTTATCAAGAAATATGTTGCATTTATCATTAGCATTTGGCTCATTATATACATCTCCTCAATTAACATTTCTTAAGCTTTCTCTGAAGTGCTCTATAGATACTGGGTTGAGCGATGTCACACTTTTACTTAAAGGTTTCTAAACTGTACACCCTGTTAGGTTTTGTTAGTTAATCAGTTGTGCATCATGGTCTGACAATCCATTTACCACAGGGAAAGCATGTGTTTGTTTTACTTGCTCTTTCTGTACAAATACATTATCTATTAGCATGCTACTGTCTTGAGCTATACGTGTAGGGAAATTGATCACTGATTCTAAGTTATATGTTGTTGATAACACTTCTAGTTCACTTTTCCTATCAGAATTACTTAAAAAGTTTACATTGAAATCACCACAGATTAATAACTTCTTCTTTTTGTCTGACAGACAGCATAATAGGGAGCCAAAATTTTTTATGAACAGCTCCCAGTCTCCTAATGGGGACCTGTACACTGTTGCTAATATCAGTACTACATTATCTAGCTGAAGTTCACATGCACAGACCTCAAAGTGCTGATAAACACAAAATTTGGTTACTTCTACAGTTTTGCATTTATACCCATGTTTTATAAAAATGGCAACTCTTCCTTTATCCATCCTAGATCTAAAAGTGTAAGATGCTAAATTATACCCACTTATACTGACACTATCCATGTCCACAGTTACATGGTGTTCAGACAGACAGAGTATATCAATCTCATTCTTATTTTTGAGATCATCTAAACACACTAATAGCTCATCTACTTTATTTTTTATTCCCCTGATATTTTGATGAAGTAAGTTGATACTGCCCTTAGCTTTACCACTATTTACTGTACATGAAGTTTCTTTAATTCTATTTATCTTGATTGTCATCTGTCTGGAATTTGGCTTTAACCTAAAAAAAACCTGTCTGTCTGGACCCATTAACCACAGGGATCACACCTTGTGTGACTGTGGACCCCCTTACAGTTTCTGCCAATAGAGAAGCTAACTTATTCCCCCCCCCCCCCCCCTCGTATTCAAGTGCAGTCCATGTGTAGTGTATCCCCACCTACCAATAGCATTTACTGGAACAGCATTTACTGGAACTGAGATTTTGCTGGTGTCTGGAGCATCCCATTCAGCTCAGTGTTAACATGCCTTAGAGCAGTGTTTACCCATGGCTGATCATGGCACTAAAAGACCTCCACAAACCCCACATTAGTGTGCTCAGTTTCTGCTCCTATTTTATCCAGGTCACTCCTAATACTGTATCTTGGATTCATAGCCAGGCTGTTTCCTGCTCCCCCAACTATAATTACCTGATCTTCCTTCTCAAAGTACCTGCATACCTGACCTAAGTTTTCTGTCCCTTGGCTAAGGCTAGCACTTGGTTTCACAAATCTTGTGACCTGGTACCCTGCCCCTAATTTCTCCTGAAGCTGTTGGAACACACCCCTCCCATGACTGCTGCAGAATTCTTTTTTTCCTATTCTGATTTGATAACAACCTGTCTTCTTTCTTTAAGCTAATATTCTGCTTCAACCTACTTTCAACTACAGGAAGTGTTGCTGTCTGTTGAAATTTGTAATCAATTACTTGAGTGTAGATTTCTGGTGGTACCAGGACTCAGCCTGGATATGATTCTAGGGACAGAATTCTTGCATAAATGGAATGTGAATATAGATTTTGCTGCTGGTAAATTTAATTTTGTATGTAGTGGGAATAGATTTGAGATGAGTTTCATTATTGATGAAGAGAATAATGATTTGATTGTTCACTGAGATATCTGGCCAATTATAATGTAAATGGATTAGGCGAAGGAGAGAAAATACAAAGGGAGATAGAAGAGAAAGTAAACAGTATTGAAGCTATAACTGAAGAGCAATGGGGGGAGGTGAGACAGGTGTTATGGAAAATAAAGAGGTGTTTTCAGATAGGCTGGGTTTAGTAAAGGACTTTGAATTCAAATCGTCTTTTAAAGAACATGAATCTTTCTTTGTCAAACCCTGTGCTATCCTGTTTGCATAAAATGAAGCAGTTAGGAGAGAAATTCAGAGGATGTTACAGTGGGGAATAATAGCAAGATCTAACAGTAGATACAACAATGGCTTAGTCCTAGTGAAAAAGAAGAACAGGGATGCACGAGCAGTTTTAGATGTGAGGAAATTAAATGAGATAGTACTAAGAGAAAGTGATAGGCCTGCAAACATAGAGGAAATTCTACAAAAGTCTCATGGTATTAGATATTTGTCATCATTTGATGTAACATGTGGGTGATGGAATATTAAATTGGAAAAAGAGTCTAGACCTTATACAGGATTTTTGCATGAAGGTAAAAGTTACCAGTATTGTGTTGTGCCACTTAGGTTGATTTGTCTGTTTGTATTTTTATCAGGGCTCTTGATAAGATCTTAGGAGAGGAATTAAGTAATAAAATCACAGTGCATGTGGATGGTATATTGATTGCTAATGCAGATTGGTTTGAGCATTTTAGAGTCTTGGATGAAGTGATGAAAGCAGTATATAAAGGGGGGATGAAGTTGAAATTAAATAAGTCTGAATTTCTGAAGAAAAAGATAGTATTTTTAGGACGTGTGATTGATAAAAATGGGATTAGACAGAACCAACAAAGTTAAGGGCTATAGAAGATTTTGCAGCAACAGAGTATAAGAAGGATTTAAAATCAATGCTTGGATTATTTGGATTTTATAGGACGTATGTGTCAGACCAATCATATAATCACCCATGTTTAAGCAATTTGTTGAAGAAAAATGTTGTTTGGACCTGGATGCAAGAATGTGAGGAAGCATTTAGGAAACTAAAGAGGGAACTAGTGAATAGTAGAGTGTTGTTTCACCCTGATTTTTCTTTGCCATTCTGCATGAGTACTGATTCGAGTTATAGTGGTTTGGGGGTAGAAATTTTTCAACTAGTCAATACAGAGAAAGGGATTGAGTACTGGACAATAGCATTCGCAAGTATGACATTACAATTACATGAGAAGAACTACTATATTTCTAAATTGGGGGCCTTGGCCATTATATTTGGGTTTCAGAAATTTGAATGCTGCTTGTTAGGCCACAAAACAGTGGTGTACACCGACCACAAAGCTTTGAGTTTTTTGCAGCAGTGTAGATTAAGACATCCTAGGTTAACCAGGTGGGCTTTGTATCTTCAGCAGTTTGAATTAGAAATAAAATATATAAAAGGAAAGGACAATATAGGGGCAGATGCCCTATCAAGAATGCCAATAGGTAACAGAGACAGTCACAATGATGGGAATTCAGAAGGTCGAGTCAAAAGGTATTATATTCAAGGGTTGAAAGATGAAAAGGCAGTTAGAGAAGTCTGTCAAGAAATGAGGAGAGAACAAAATAAAGACCCACATTTGAGATTAGTAAAGCAATTGTACAATTCTGACAATGAACTGTAGGTGAAGGAATATTACACTATTCATAAGGGGGCATTATTCAGAAGGAAGACTTTAGATAAGGAAGAGTGGAAACTCTGTTTTTCAGAGCAGCATGTTGACACTTTAATTGATATTCTGCATGAAAGCTAGGGGCATTATGGGATGAGAAAAATAGTAGCTAAGTTATAGGGAATAGTATTATCAGAGTTACAGGGAATAGTACATTTCAATAATATGTAGAGAAGGGTCCGAGAAAGGTTGATCTGTTGTGATAAATTCCAGAAGGTGAAACCGACCTCCGCACCAGCAAAAGGTCTTATGCACTCAGCGTTAGCAGTAGATCTTCATTACATAGCCTGCGTTGACCTCCTAGGTCCCCTACCCACTTCAACAAGTGGTTGTAAGCATGTATTTGTTGTGCTAGATGCATTTTCAAAATATGCCAAATTCTATCCAATTAAAAGGACTAATTTAGAAAGTGATTACTTTCATAAAGTAGGGAATCCAAACTCATTGTTATCAGACAATGGTCCTCAGTTTGTCTCTGAGAGATTCATGTAATTTATGGGGACGCACAAGGTTAATAATAAAAAGATACTGACGTACTTTCCACAAGGAAATATGAGCGAGAGGGTAATGAAGGAAATAAACAGACTGTGTAGAACATACTGTAGCAAAAAGCATACAGCATGGGTGAATCATTTACCAAATTTTGAAAAGATAATTAACAATTTGTGGAATGAATCAACAGGGTATATTCCATGTGTACTAATGTTTGGTGAACAACCAAATAACATTATATGGGAAAAAGTTGATTTTCCAATTATAGCTGTCATGGGTCAGGAGGAAATGATTAAAGAGGCTAGAGACATGATGAAGAAAAAGGCAGAGGATAGAAAGAAAAGATATGGCAAGGGAATTAAACTGACCAGTTTTAAAATTAATGACTTGGTTTTAGTAAAAGTGAATGAGAAATGTACTAAAGTAAACAAAGAAATAAGGAAATTCTTGCACGTTTATCATGGTCCATTTAAAGTATCGAGAATAGCACATGACAATGCCTATGACCTTGTGTACCCAAGGTCTGATAGATTGTTGGGGTTAAAGAATATAATAGATTTAAAACCATATGTTACTCCCATATGGCATATTAGGTCAGTGCCAGTGTAAAGAGAATATTTCAGGAAAATAGGAAACCTGAACTTTGGCGACAGGGTGACTGAGCAGACTCAGTTAGAGGAAAATGAATTGGTAGAGGGTGCATCACTCTTTGATGCATACACCATGTGACGAATTGGTGCCTTCCATTAGCTGAGTGTTTGTCATGTTTCTTTTCTGATGCACTGTCTTGACTTCTATTTCTAGAATTCATGTTTTCTTCTATCTTAGTATAGTGTAATAAGTAATGAAAAATCAGTGTTATTGTGCTATGTTTTTGTGATTGTTGGAGGCTACAACTCTTCTACTATACTGAAATGTATTAAAGTTTATATATGACTGCAACAAGGAGCGTTGGGACTGTGACAAAACTGACAGTGATTAATATTATGGTGAAGAGCCATAACTAGTGAAAATTAGTATATAATTGTTTTATTCATTTATTTTAATGAGCTAGGCTGAATTTGTGGCTATTTTAGGTTAAGAATGTACTTTTGGAGGGTGTTATTATCACAATGAATTGTTGTAATTTACCATTCAATATATCAAAGAAATTAGAGAAGCAGGAGGGTTAGCTCAAGGTTTATATTGTATTGCAATGATATGGAAACTTGAGTGAGTAAATGGAAGAATATTGGCAGTCACAGTATGTAACAGCATAAAAAGTATTGACTGTAAGAAGTTGAAGGTGATTCTTGTCCTGATTTAGAGGAATATAAAATAAAGTGGTTTTGGAAAGTTATATTTGTTGGATTGATTACCAAGTAGATGTAATGTTGCAGTATATTATTGTACAGTGATTAGGAAGATAATTGAGTATTACGGTGAAATGGAGTGATGTAATGATGAGTTGAAGGAGCTATGAGATTTATTATGAAGTTGAATTAATGTGAAATATGATGTTACGATGATGTTGATTTTGATGAGGTTTGAGGATGAAGTATGAGTAAGGAATCTTTGAGAATTGTTATGCTGTTTATGAAGTTTGAGGTTATTGAGGAATTTGGTGAAAGAGTAATAAAGTTTATGTTTAGGGACTGTGTGTATAGTAGGACACGTTTAATTGCTCATACAGAATAGACTGATAGTGAAACAGATATAATTTTGAGAATGCAATTAAGTAATCTGTGACAATAGGAAAGGTAAATCTGGTGGTCAGCTTACGGTGAAAATATGAATATGAAATAAGATGTGACTTGAACTGTGAACTAATTGATGCAGCCAGAGTTAAGTGATGGAACAACTTAAGCAGAGTGGGAACCTGAGTGAACAAACAGCAGCTAAAATTTTATAATAAATAATTATGTAATGGCCTTTAACTAGGGATGACAGAATTTGAGGATTTTGTGGTTACAATAGTATTTAAGTTTGAGGGTGACAGGAATCAATTGCAGATTTACAGTAGCAATTTGTGAGTGTTAGTTCTGTTTTGTGGGAGCATTTGGTTTAGGGGCTTCCACTTTCCTTAAAAGGAACATGTAATTTTCTTAATGTAAGTTTTGATTTTGCAGTCTTGAACATGGCGTCCGGTACAGTTGTTTATAGTGAGAAAGTGAACAAAAGCTATAGTTGTGTGGTGAAAAACGGAACATACGTAAATTATAACAGTGAAATAGTGAAGCTAAATGAACGTGTATCAAGCCTGCAATTAATTGTAGATGACATTGCGCATTTAGAAAATGAAAATGCTCAACTGAAAAAGGCGCGTAATATCCCGATCGCCAAAGCAAGTAAAACATGGAACTGGGAGCACAGGACTAGCATGATCACGGAAGAAAGAAGCGAAAAGGTGATAAATACAATGAATGGAATGAACCATGGCAATAAAAGCAGTTTCAGTGTCCTACCTACAATAAATGAGTGCTCTGAAGTGGATATAGGCCTAATGGCAGAAACAACAAGGCAACATATGTTTACTAGGCCAAAAAGGGTTGGTCATGTGAAACCCAGTGACTGTAGAATTACTGTGGTAACAAGAAACCGTTTTCATGCACTAGATTCAGATATAAATGTGGAATCCACGGAAAACTGTGACGACAACAACACGCCGAATCTATATAGTGACAAGCACATGAGCAGAAACTTCCGCAATAAACATAAAGACAAACTCAAAGTGAAAATATTCTCTGATAGCCATGGACGTGAGATCGCAAAAATACTATGTTACAGTCATTGTATACAAGCAACTAGTATTGTCAAACCAGGTGCACCCATCGAAGAACTCGTTAGAAACATAGAAACTGAAAATGATCATCATATTGTCGTCATAGCTGGAGCCAATAATGTATATAAAAATGACCTCCACAGTGCAACACGAAACCTTAAGGCAATACTAAATTCAACAGGAGAGAAATCAGTTTTTGTAGTCGGAATTCCAAATAGGCATGACCTTTCTGAATGGTCATGTGTGAACGTGGAAATCATAAAAGCAAACAGGCAATACTCAAAGATTTGCAGGGCCTACCAAAATGCATATTTTATAAGTATGGACTCCTTGCAAAGAGACTGTTACACGAGACATGGCATGCACCTTAATAACAGAGGCAAGAAGATTCTGTGCCAAAACATCAGCATGATACTGAAAGCATCTGACAACCAAGAAGTAATTGCTGCTCTTCCAGTTCCTTGCTTGACACAAGCAGAGCCTGAAGAAATGGTTACTTCTATTGCAGCAGTAGAAGTAGAGGTGGAAGCAGCAATTGTACCTACACACATAACAAATGCTGCAGCAGCAGTACCTACCACACTTCATCTACAGGATTCAACAGCAGCAGAAGATGAAGCAACATCCAAATCTCCACTGTCACCAGTTGCCACAACAATGCCTACAGCAGCAGCAGCAGCAGTACCTATCACACTTCACCAGCAAGATTCAACAGCAGCAGAAGAAGAAGCAACCACCTTATCTCCTCAGTCACCAGATGCCACAACAGTGCCTCCAGACACCATAACAGCAGTTCCATCAATTCCTCTAGTAGCAGCTTCATCTACAATATCCTAACAAGGAGTAGGTATACAACAGTAGATGTGCTACCACTCCAAGTGAACAATTTTTTAATAAAAGGCAACAAGAGGTAGAAATCCAAAAGATAAGCCCTGAAAAACGTTTGAAAACCAATCACCATAGCGTTCAGTGTGTAAGCAATAAGAGTATGGATCTTAAAATATGTTACCTTAACGTTCAAGGACTGAAAGATAAAGAACTTATCATAAATGAGTTTGGTCTTGATAACCAGTTTGATATTTTTTGTCTGAGTGAACAATGGGCTAATGAGAATGAACTTGCAGTTGCCAAATTTGACAGTTTTAGTATAGTAAATAGTTACTGTAGGAAAGAGCACATTAGAGGTGGTGTGGCAATTTATTCCAACCAGTCACTAAATTGTACAATAACCAAACTAGACCAAAATTCCTTGTGTGATGAACAGCACTTTGAAGTTACGGGTATAATCATTAATAGTCATAAGCTAATAGTAGTATCCATGTACAGATCACCAAAGGGAAGCATTAACATATTTTTAGAAAGAATGGACATGCTATTGAGTGAATTAAGTAATATTAAATGGCTACATTATGATATTGCAATAGGAGGTGATTCGAATGCTGATTTTGATGTTACTAAATGTAAGGGTAGTGTTGCAGATCTGGAAAACTTACTAAGACAATACAATTTACATCATGTTAATAACAGGCCGACAAGAAACAAAGCATGTTTAGATAACATATTTGTAAACTTCAAGACCACTGAAAACACGTGAGAAGTTGTAGTGTTCCCATTCTCTGACCATGACTCCGTATCTCTAAATTATGCAAGTAAAATTCCCCTCAATAGGAGCAATGCAAACAGACCTGTCCCAACAGTTGTGATTACCAGACCCATAAGTGAGGATAAAATTAACACATTTCGTAATTCCCTTGCTGACAGAGACTGGTTTGACCATTGTAGTGTCGATGGACATTACACATCAAGTAATGACCTGCCAGCCAAAATAATATTTGATAAACTTTTTAATGCATTCTTGACCCTATTTTACCATAGTATTCCCATAAAGAAAATCAAAATAATGGACAGCAGCCACAAATCCAGATCTCAAAACAGACAAAATATATGGTACACTAAACAGCTGACAGATCTAAAGAAACAAGTTTTGTTACTGTACAGCATATACAATAGTATGAAGTCTGACTGTGCCAAATCAGCCTATGTGGAATGCAGGAATGAATACAAAAAAGCCATCCTGCAAGCCAAAAAAACCTACAATGCCAACAGCATACATAATTCCACCAATAAATGCAAAACCGCTTGGAAAGTAATTAACAGTGCTGCCAGAGATACTAAAAAAGACAAAATTAATATCCCACCACAAACACTCGATGAGTTTTTTATTAATTTAGTGAAAGAAATAGGAGACGCACTTATCAAACCAAACATTAGTCCATCAGAGTTACTCTCCCAAAATTGGGGTAGACAGTCACTAAATACAAGCATGGTAACCTTCTCCAAAGTATCGCCTAGATATGTACAAGGGGTCATAAAACAACTGAAATCATCTGATAGCTTAGATATATATGTCATATCATGCAAACTGCTAAAAAAAAGTGTGTGACCGCATTCTCTACCCCTTAACCCATTGCATAAACAAGTGCTTACTTGAGGGATATTTTCCTGATGAGTTAAAACTGTCTAGGATCGTCCCAGTATACAAAAAGGGAGATAAAGACTCTCCATTTAGCTACAGGTGTATTTCAATAGTACCTGCATTGTCAAAGGTAATAGAATGCATCATGTACCAACAATTATCATCTCACTTTGAGAATCTAGGAATAATTAATGCTACACAATATGGGTTTAGGAGGAATCTGTCAACCATTGATGCAATCAACACGGTAGTCAGTTACATCCTCAAAGTTTATGAGAACAAAGGCTTTGCTCAGGTCTCATTCTGTGACCTAAGCAAGGCCTTCGACTGTGTTGAGCACATGCCACTACTAGAGAAACTAGAATTCTACGGCATCAAAGAAAACAGTCTCAGACTATTAAAAGCTTATCTCAACAACCGTAAACAGGTAGTTTGTGTTGGTAAGGAAATGTCAAACATAGAAAATGTTAAAGTAGATGTGCCTCAGGGATCTGTACTGGGGCCCTTCCTGTTTCTGATAATGATCAATGACCTCCCCTCATTTATTAGATCCACCACTGTGTTGTATGCAGATGATATGACTTTTCTCCATAGCAGTAACAGTCTTAATGATCTTAAAACCTGTGCTGAAAATACACTCACTCATGCAGCATATTGATTCAGAGCAAATGGTTTCCTGCTAAATGAAAATAAAACTCAGCAGATAATCTTCACTCTAAGAGACAAGCCACTATCTGATGACCCTAGTTCTGTTAAATTCCTGGGACTTTATTTAGATGAAAAGTTATCCTGGGGCCAACATGTAAACTATATTAGTAGTAAACTATCTAGAGTAATTTATTTATTAAGACAACTCAGAAATTGTGTACCTGAAACATACATCAGATCATCTTATTTTGCATTTTTCCAGAGTATAATATCCTATGGCATTATCTTGTGGGGTAACTGTAGTCATATACATGACATCCTATTATTGCAAAAGAAAGCCATTAGGATAATTACAAATTCTTCACATAAGGCTCAGTGCAAACCCTTATTTACTAAACAAAAAATTATGACTGTAATAAACCTCTATATATACAATGTCTTAATCTTTACGAAGAAGAACCTACAAGATGTGAAACATGGAGAAAATGTACATTGTTACAACACAAGAAGCATCAAACACATATACAAGCCTTACCACAGACTATCAAAATCAATAAATAGCTATGAAGTGACAGGGCACAAGCTATTTAATAAGCTGCCACATGCCATACAGGATCTTCCTGAACATACATTCAAAGAAAGACTGCATGAATGGTTTATTGCCCACCCGTTCTATGATATCAATGAATTCTTCAACTGTAAAATGCAGTAATCCAACAGATGACCCACTGTACATTTATTGTAATATAAGCTAAAATATTTCAGTAGTCAATACCTTATCACACTGTATTATAAATTGTAACTTCATTTGACGTTGTCAATTGCTGTAATGGCCTAAAGACAATAAAATCTTTGTTATTATTATTATTATTAAGTATATGCAAGAGATATATGAAAATATTAATGTAGTGATATTCTCGTATTTTTAAGATCAAGTTTGAAATAAGTTATGAAGTAGTGTCTGATTGTACGTATTTATGTTTCCATGGAACACCATATTGAATGAAAGGAGCAGAGGAACTGTAGATAATGGAGGGTGGATAAAGGACCATAGAGTCTGCACACCATTAGGAGCCGTTCAGTTGTATTGTGCTCCTATGTTTTATAAAAGTTTTTGATAACAACAAATTGCTTGATGCTGATTTCCATCCTCTGCCATGTCATTTTTAGGACTGGAATCACCACATAACCATTCAACAAACAGGACTAGTAAGAATAATGTGTAAGTTTGATAGCTAAACATCTTCTGATGGCTTCTCTCTGATATGAAGCAAGAAATTCAAAATGTACCTAATCAGTCATTTCATCCACAAATGATCAGATTATCTAGACTGAGGAATTTAAAATTCCTTTTAGCTTCAGGCTAAATAGCAATGTTCATTCTAAACATGCCTCTACAGCTATTGTTCTGTGAGAATTATACATGTGGTCACATAGACATTAACCTTTAATATGAGATTTAAAAAACAACTATTTAATGTATGTGAGGAAGGCTCAGCATTTTCTAACACAGGAAGTTTCTTGATCATTTTACTTTGCTATAATTAACTTAAGTAAGCAAAAACAACATACAGTATTTTAACAATACTTAATTATTAATGCAATTTCTAGGTACTATCCCACTTTTCTAATGTATATCTCAATTTTTATGCCCTTCATGGCAGGAACTCGAAACAATGAATGAATTAATTTATTTCACTTTCCAAATTGTGTTGGCTTAACTGTGGTCACTCTCAAGATGTTGCAGCCTTTTTCTTTCTTTACATATGTTTTAGCATACATTTCTGTTAATACTGCCCAATAATACTTCACTTCTACTCAATACTGTGGGCACTATATAATATGCAATACAGTTAATTTAAAATTGTGTGACTGTATACTGTTATAACACTTATTTTCAGCATTTACTAATTTATTTGAGTGACATGATGAGTAATACCTTGAGTAATCTGAGAGTGTGATGTTAGTTGGCTCATCGGCACTGGAACCTTCCTTCATAAGGCGTGTTACTATTTTAACCCTGAGACGTTCCTTTTTCGCGGCATTAACAATCTGCAAAGTTACACATTTATGTGATGAATTTTCTATTTACTGTATATTATCATTCATATAAGGCACTTCTTTATTTTTTGTCATGACAACTTATTTCAAAATGGCTAATTTCATTTTTTCCTGTAATACATATATCACAACAAGCTGAATTCCTTACACATTACACAACTTTGTAGCATTTTTATGCATGTACATTATAAATGTGCCTGCAGTGCAGCTACCAAGTGAGCTACTTTACCATTTAAAGCACAGAAATGAGACTCAGCAGTTATCAAGTTAACTGACAAAATCATGAGAGGCAAGCAACAGTATGCTACAACAGAATAATTGTTTTGAAGTAAAATACTACTCTTGTCAGCACTGCCAATTCTATGCAAATGACACTGCTCTTAGTCGTTAGGTAAAGGCCATTGGCCACTGAATTGTCCATGATGAGGGGTAATGCCTCAGATTTGGTATTCTTGGCAAAGTCTTGACACAAAGGATCTCAGACTATTCAATTCCCTAATGATTTTCAAAATGTAATGCATTGTGCATCTAGCTCCAACTTCCATTCCATATTCAAAGTCTGTTAATTCCTGTTGCGCAGCCTTAATGACATCAGAAACCTTTTCACACGAATCCCCTGAATACAAATGACAGCTTCGCCAATGCAGTGCTCTTTTATATCATGGTATATGATACTACTGCCATTTCTATATGTGTACATTACTATCCCATGACTTCTGTCACCTCAGTGTGAATCACTGATTCAAATAACTTTAATGAATGATGTATTCCCAGCAAACACGGTAGTTAATATAAATGCAAGTTTGAACCAGCAATACAGTGTTAATATCAGTTAATAAAATGCCAGCAATTGTTTAAAGCCACAGGGATTGTTTCACAATATGATGGGAGGCCATTTCTTTATGAGTTGCAGCAAACTTTGTCATCTTTACTTTCAAGACTAGTATTCAATTAATCTATGTAACCTAGGCATTATGAGCTGAATTAGCTCATAATTAAGGATGTAGTCATCAAAACAGCACTAGTGGTGTCACCTGTGAAGGCAGCTTCAAGTAGAGCATGGTGCTCTGTCCTCATTCGCTGGACATTGCCAAAGAATCCTTGTTTGTTGTACCTGTCATCCCATATCTTGCCCACACAGTGGCAAGCCGCAGCATCTGCAAACTTTCTGCTTTCTTCTGGCTCACAAAGTGTGCCCTATGAGATGTCCAGAACTGATGATATTCATTATCAATGATGAAATCCACTATAGTTGTAAAAATCATTTATCTCTAAAAAGGAAAGCAAAATCTGGTTTTAGGACCTGTGCCCCATCTTAATGTATATACTAAAATGAGTGTCCATAGAGGATACATAAGTGAAGTTAAAATAACCTCAGTTATGCAACCTTTATGGACTCTCATTTTAATATGCATTTGAAGATGGGTCACAGGTCCTGAAACTGGATTGTGCATTACTTTTTAGAAATAAATAATTTTTGCAACTGTAGTGGGTTTTAATGTTGATAATTAACTTCGACCTCTCATGGTCGGAGTTCATACACATGTAGAATTTTTTTAAAGATGTCATATTCACTGTTGACTGTAGTAATTATTTACTTCTCTTTTTGTATTATAAATTAAAAAAACACCATTTTTTGCTGCACTCTAGTATATTCCACACAGTTGCATTTCACCTTTTTCACTTTAAGGCATCTTCAATGGAATATAGAATGATACAGTTTTGTTTTGATATGTGTTGTCTACATATTGTGCCATTCTGGATACCACTGATGATGACTTAAAATGAAAAAGACAAAACATGTCTGGGAGAAATAAAAGACAGTGCAGCCAAAAATGGTGTTTTTTATTAAAAAAAATAAATAAATAAAAATAAATCTGGCTGTGCTTGTCGTGAGGGTGGCCATACAAACAAACTTGTTATTTATTTCTATATTTGCAGTTTTGGCCTTTGGGCCATTTTCAAGATGTACTGTAAAAGATTTTGCTTCATCACATGTCAGACTTTAAAATCCTCTGACATTTATACATGTCATCATCAAAAATAGGCCTTTCCACTGAAGTAATACAGTAATATCAGACACATGTGAAGCTCTGCAAAGCTCTGCACATCATGAAATGACGTAAATAATTTGTATGACATACAGAGCTTCACATTTGTCTGATGTTACTATATTTCTACAGTGAAAACGCCTATTTCTGATGATTACGTGTAGCCATGTCAGATAATTTTAGTCTGACATGTGCTGAAGCATCTTTTGCAGTACCACTTGAAAATGGGCCAAAGGCTGAAACAGAAATAGTGAAATAAATAATTTCTACAGTCAACAGAAAATATAAAATCATATATGAAGATAGTAACTATTCTCGAAAGAACAGATACCACTGATGACCATGCAGCTTCTCTAGAATAAATGATAATTAATTGAAACCGTCAGCTGCCAACAGCTGTTGTTGACATACCTTGATGGGGACAGCTGAAAATGTGTGCCCCAATTGGGACTTGAACCCGGGATCTCCTGCTTACATGGCAGATGCTCTATCCATCTGAGCCACCTATGACACAGATGAATAGTGCGACTGCAGAGACTTATTCCTTGCACGCTTCCCGTTAGACCCACATTCCCAACTGTCCACAATCTACATACGTAATGTACCAAATACATATTTGCCCATCCACTCATTACTTGTGCACACTAAGGTGTCGATTCCAGTAAGAGTTTGGGCAACCTGTGCGCATTCACAGAGACAAAGGTCAATGAATGGGTAGCCTTTAACTATATATATGAATATAGTAACTGTTCTTGAAAGAACAGATACCATTGGTGACCGCACAGCTTCTCTAGAATAAATTATAATTAATTGAAACCCTCAGCTGCCGACAGGTGTTGTTGATATACCTTGATGGGGCACAAATTTTCAGCTGTGCAGGGTATAAGTCCCTGCAGTCGCACTATTCGTCTGTGTCCTCAGTGGCTCAGATGGACAGAGCATCTGCAATGTAAGCAGGAGATCCTGGGTTCTAGTACCAGTCAGGGCACACATTTTCAGCTGTCCCCATTGAGGTATATCAACAACACCTGTTGGCAGCTGAGGGTTTCAATTAATTATCATTTATTCTAGAGAAGCTGCACGGTCATCAGTGGTATCTGTTCTTTCAATAACAGTTACTATCTTCATATACATAGTTAAAGGCTACCCAGCCTTTGACCTTCGTCTGTGCGAATGTGCACAGGTTGCCCGAACTCCTATGGGAAGTCGGCACCTTAGTGTGTGTGAGTAGTGAGTGGATGGGCAAATATCTATTAGGTACATTATGTAAGTAGATTGTGGACAGTTGGGAGTGTGGGTCTCATGGGAAGCGTGCAGGGGATAAGTCCCTGCAGTTGCACTATTCATCTGTTTCCTCAGAGGCTTAGATGGATAGAGCATCTGCCATGCAAGCAGGAGATCCTGGGTTCGGATCCCAGTCGGGGCACACATTTTCAGCTGTCCCTATTGCAGTATATCAGTAACACCTGTGGGCAGCTGAGGGTTTCAATTAATTATCAAATATGACATCCTTTGATAACTAATAGTTTAGATACCTGCATGGTTCAGAACAGTACAAAAACTTGGTTTTTACTTTATTTGTCTCAAATAAAATGTTGAACTGTTATTTATTAATAAATATAACATTACAAGAGTTTATATAATAACTAAAAGATGTTTGCCTGAATTTTTATCTTCGGTTTTCCTCCAATGGAAGACTTCTTGTCTGATCTTTGTGACAATCACCCCACTAAGTTTGTTTGATTCATAAAAGACTCAAAATTATCCATCTTTGTACATTTTAACAGTATTGTACCATTTTTGATAACTCTGGGGAAAAATATTATCTCAAAATATAGCAGACCCTAAGAATATTGAAATATGTATCCAGAGCAAGAAATAAAAGGTGGTATCATACATACTAATGGAGATGCTTTGTACAACAAACTACCTCATGCTTTCAGACTGCCATCGCCTTTGATTGATCTGTGTAAATCACACTTCATACTAAGGTGTATACTACAATGGTAAAAAACTGGATTCATGTTGTGTATTAAGGGTTGCAGTGGAATTGATGAGACATTATAATACTCCGTTCTCAGACACACACTACCCCTGGGCTTGAAAATGTTCATATGGTGTTTTTTGTTGATAGGATAGCACATTTTGCATGTAGAGTCATCAAGTGGGGTAAGTTTATACATATCAAAACTGTTACATACAGTAAAACAATTGATTTTCAAATTATCATTTGAATGCAGTGACAAATACATCTACAAAACTCCAGTGCATGAACATCAATGAGGCTTTAAATATTCTGTTTCCTTCACTTCTGCAAGGAAATAAAAGTAATAAATGATTCTGATACATGCATCCACATTAAAATCTACATTATATAAACATTTTTAGACTTCACATGCATGATCCTACACATGCATTCTTAAACACTTATTGGACTGCATAGGATGCTATGAATACCATTTGGGAAGACTGCTGTATTGCAGGTACTGACTGACAGATAAAGGTTAGTGGAACAGTATAAATCAGGACAGTATGCAAGCTGAACTTCTGCTGTTTCCAAAATCACAGCTGGCAATTTACTGTTTCATAAAGTGCATGGTGCAAATTTTTTGTATCTTCATGTAAAAAGAAGAAGCATTTGATGGCATTTAACAAATTTTCATAATGTGGACGAACAGTATTGTATTTAAGTCAGTAGATCCCTTCAAACAAAACTGTTTTCTGTGCTTCTCAGTACCAATTTTACTACCACATAGCAGAAAATTAGAAGCATTGAGATTTGACAGGCACACATAACAGAAAGAAACTTCCTAGCTTTTGAAGTTATCACTTGATAAGCTAGAGTAAAATATATACAGAAAACACACACACACAAATGCATGCATGCGCTTCTTCTGCCCCTTTATGGTTCTGTCTGGACTAACAGTACCAATGATTTGTTTCTCAGCTAGTGGACTGGTTGTGGTGGGGGCAGAGTTAGGTGAGGTGGATACAGGGATAGGGAGAGGGAAGTGGGAGGTTGGGAGAGGGTCTGGGGATGGGTGGCTGGCAGTTCAGAGGGAGGCAGTTAGCAGTTAGTTAGTTGGTTAGCAGGCTAGGAATATGGGAGCAAGGGGTGGCAGGTATGTAATGCATGAATGCATGATTGTATGGGTTGGTGGAGAATGGCACACACTGAAGGTGAGATGTAAATGTGAATTTGGGGGGGGGGGGGGCAGGATGGAGGATTGGGAAACCTTTGGGAGGAGGGCGAAGGGACAGTGGATTACCTGAGATTGATGCTAGCATGATTATGGAAGTGGAGGACGTGTTATAAGGATAACTCCCATCTGTACAATTAAGAGAAGCTGGTGGTGGAGGGGAGGATCCAGATGGCACAGATTGTGAAGCAGCAACTGAAAATGAGCATGCCCTACTCTGATGCATGTTGTGCCACTGGATGGTCGACCTTGTTCTTGGTAACAGTTTGGTGGTGGCCATTGATCCTGGTGGACAGCCGGTTGGTAGTCACACAAACAAAAGAACCCATGGAGTATTTGCAGCAGTGCTGGTGTATGACATGGCTGCTTTAATAGTTGGGCCAGCCTCTGATACAGTTGAATAAGTCTGTCACTGGCCTAAAGTAGGAGGTGCTGGGTGGGTGGATTGTGCAGGTCCTGCATCTTGGTCTGCCACAGGGATATGATTCTTGTGGTAAAGGAGTCGGGAGTTGGGCAGGCAATGAAGCAATACTTTTGGAAAGGTGGGAAGGACCTTGGTAGGATGTTCCTCATTTCAGAGCAGGATGAGAGATAATCAAAGCCCTGACAAAGGACATGGTTAAGTTGTTCCAGTTGAGAGTGATATTGAGTGGTGAGGAGGGCAGTCCTTTGTAGTTTATTCTTGAGGTTGGTGGGAATATTGGGTGTGTGTGAAGATATGGCATGGGAAATTTATTTATTTACATGTCAAGTTCCGTAGGATCAAATTGAGGAGGAAATCTCCAAGGTCATGGAACATCTCACTACGTGAAATCACAAAATAAAAGGATTAACAGATAAAAATGAAATATTTATGAACCCAAAAAAAGTCAATCCATAAGTTTAAGTAAACCCAATCAACTATACAACTAGAATCAGCTTAATTTTTCAAGGAACTCCTTGAGAGAATTGAAGGAGTGACCCATAAGGAAACTCTTCAGTTTTGATTTGAAAGTGCATGGATTACTGCTAAGATTTTCGAATTCAAGTGGTAGCTTATTGAAAATGGATGCAGTAGTATACTGCACACCTTTATGCACAAGAGTTAAGGAAGTCTGATCCAAATGCAGGTTTGATATCTGCCAAGTATTAAGTGAGTGAAAGCTCCTTATTCTTGGGAAAAAGCAAATATTGTTAATAAGAAATGACAGTAAGAATTATATATATTGAGAGGCCAATGTAAAATACCCAGACTCATGAACAGGGGTCAACAAGAGGTTCATGAACTTACACCACTTATTGCCCAAACTGCCTGTTTTGGAGCCAAAAATTTCTTTTAGAATGGGAAGAGTTATCCCAAACTATAATACCATATGACATAAGTGAATGACAATACACAAAGTAGACTAATATTCATGTCGAATGATCACTCACTTGAGACACTGTTAGTAAAAATTGCAGCATTAAGTATTTGAAAAAGATCCTGAACATGAGCTTTCCACGACAGTTTATGATCTATCTGAACACCTAGAAAATTGAATTGTTCAGTTTCACTAATCATATGCCCTTTCATGAAATTAAAACATCAGGTTGTGTTGAATTGTGTGATAGAAACTGTAAAAACTGAGTCTTACTGTCACTTAGTGTCAGTTTATTTTCCATAAGCCATGCCCATGGGTCATGAACTGCACGATTTGAAACAGAGCCAATGTTGCACATAACATCCCTTACTACCAAACTAGTGTCATCAGCAAAAAGAAATATTTTAGAGTTACCTGCACTTACATAAATAAGGAACAGGAGTGGCTCCAACACTGATCCCTGGGGAACCCTCCACTTAACTGTACACCACTCAGACCTACATCACAGCCATTCTCAACATAATGATTAATGACCTTTTGCTGTCTGTTGCTAAGGCAAGAGGTGAATCAACTGTGAGCTACTACCCGTATTCCGTAATGGTCCAACTTCTGGAGCAATATTTTGTGATCAACACAATCAAACACCTTAGTTAAATCAAAAAATATGCCTATTGGTCGAAACCTTTTGTTTTACCCATCCAGTACCTCACAGAGAAAAGAGAATATAGCATTTTCAGTTCTTAAATGACTGCTAAAGCCGAACTATAGGTTTGATAGCAAATCATGTGATATAAAATGATTAATTATCCTTACATACACAGCCTTTCCAATAACTTTAGCAAACACCAATGTTATTGAAAAAGGTCTAAAATTATCTACATTATCCCTTTCTCCCTTTTTATAAAGCGACTTCATTACTGAGTACTTTAATCGCTCAGGAAATTGACCATTCCTAAAAGAAAAGCTACAAATATGGCTAAATACAGGGCTAACATTTTCAGCACAGTATTTTAATATTCTGCTAGGTACTCCATCATAACCATGAGAGTCCTTAGTCATCAGTGATTTAATTATCAACCCAATCTCCCCCTTGTCTATATCACAGAGTTATATGATTCCCTGCAAAAACTAAATTTTTATTTAATTCACCAGCAATGCTCAGAAAACGATTGTTAAATACTGTACATATATCCGATTTATCAGTAACAGAAATATTTTTACTACGACTGACTTTATATCGTCGACCTTCTGCTGCTGACCAGACACTTCCTTCTCAACTGACCATATGGTTTTAATTTTATTGTGTGAATTAGCTATTATATTTGCATATCACATATTCTTTGCCTTCCTAATAACATTTTTAAGTGCCTTACACTACTGTTTGTAATGGGCTACTGTAGCTTGATTGTGACTACTTCTAACATTTTGATATAATTTCTCCTTTGTTGTACATGATATTCTTATCCCACTTGTGAGCCACCCAGGCTGCCTACTACTGCTAGTACCCCATTTAGAATGTTCTTACGGAAAGCAACTCTGAAAGAGCATGAGAAATGTGTTAAGGAAAGCATTATATTTATCATCTATGTTATTGGCACAATAAACATCCTGCCACTCTTGTTTCTTGACAAGGTTTAAAAAACTCTCTATTGCTGTTGGATTAACTTTCCTAGATAGTTAGTAATTATATGTGAAATTTGTTTGACTACAAAAGCCTTTCAGTGTTAATATTTGTGCATCATGGTCTGAAAGGCCATTCATCCTTTTACTAACAGAATGCCCATCTAGTAATGAAGAATGAATAAAAATATTGTCTATGGCTGTGCTACTGTTCCCCTGCACTCTAGCTGGAAGGAACACAGTCTGCATCAGATCATATTAATTTAGGAGATCTACCAACTTCTTTTTTATTGCATCATCATATACAAAATTTATATTGAAGTCACCACATCTAACTAATTTCTGGTACTTCCTACAAAGTGGATCAAGAACCCTCTCTAGCTTGAGCAGAAATGCTCTGAAGTCAGAGTTAGGGGACCTATAAACAACAACAATTAGAAGTTTAGTTTCACTACATTCAACTGCCCCTGCACAGCATTCAAATATCTGTTCAGTGCAGTGCCCTGATACATCTATGGACTCAAATGGAATACTGTTTTTTTGTGTACAAAGCTGCTCCTCCACCCCGCAAGGAACTCCTTGAAAAACAGCAAGCTAATCTGTATTATGCTAAAGGAAGCCTCTGAATTGTCAAATTATTTAAGTGATGCTCCGACATACCAATAATTTCAGATTCAACATCTATAAGAAGTTCACATACTTCATTTCTAATATCACTTATATTTTGAAGAAATATGCTAATTCCTTCTCTACTTGGAAACATGACATCCACTGAAAGTGAGCCCTTAGTTAGAGGGACTTCCTTGAAGCACGTATACCTATCAGCTGACTTCAATCTAAAAAAGGTGCAGCTCTAACACAAATTACTACAGGAATTTTTCTATGGGTGATCCCACCACCACCCACTACACTGTCACCTAAAAGCTTTGCCAGCCTCACCTTCCCATACCTACTGAGGTGCAGCTCATGCCTAGTGAAACCTGATCTAGTGATAGTCCCATCTGGCACCACTGAAATGTGACCCATGCCCTGTGCCATCAGCACCCTCCCCAGCCCCATGTTAACACACCTAAAAGCCTCATTAAGATGAGGTCGATCATGACACTGAAACAGTTGCATGAAATGAACATTAGTGCCACCAGTTTGAGTAGTTATCTTTACCAGGTCACCACCTACATCATATTCTCCATCCCTATCAAGACTGTTCCCTGCTCCACCCACTATCACCATCTGATCCTCCTTCATAAAATTCCTACATAAATCCCCTATTCTGTCAGTCACCTGAGCCAACCCTGCACTAGGCTACACAATGCTGGTGTCCTGGTACTTGCTCCCCAACACTTCCTGCAACTGCTGACCCACACCTCTACCATGTGAACTACCTAGCACCAGAACCTTTTTCTTTCTGTTAAACTTTTCAACTGACATAAGCCTCCTAACTGCTGAGGACTGCTGCATGTTCCCTACATCTGTTTGTGGCCTATTTTCAGGGTAATTAACTGCCTATGAAGACCTTTGCAAGGCCTTCAATACACTGGGCAAGTGCTTTCTTATTGCTGCAGATATATCTTTCATGAGTGGCATGGCTGTTTGGGACGGTTTTTGGTGTGGAAAGGACTGCAGTGTGGAAAGAAAGACAACTGTCAAAATGCAGGTACTGTGTGTTTCTGGTAGACAGAGGTGTGGATGGAGTGATCAGAGAGGTGGAGCTCAACATCCAGGGAGGTGGAACATTGGGTGTAGGAGGACAAGGTGACGCAGACAGGAGAGATGATTTTGAGATTGTGAAGGAATGTGGATAGGTTATCTTGGCCCTGTCCCAAGATCATGAAGATATCATCAATGAACTAGGGGTTGCAAGTTTTAGAACCCCCCATCAACCCATCACAGCACCCAAACATTGCTTAGCTAATCTTTTCAATATACTTCATCCTCCAAAACTTCTTCCAAACACTCCACAAAACCCAGAACTCAAGCAAACTCAAAACAATGTTGTTACCTTTCCCACCAAAAACCTCAGTCCCACAGAAGTTTCTGTTCTATCCAAAGCCCTCACTTTTAGCTGTACACCAGTGTTGGAGCCTTTGTCTGCTGGAAGGATGATTAGATCAGGATCTGTTTTCAGGTTGTGTATGGCTGTCCTTTCTTCTGCTAAAATGTTAGTGTTCTTAGGTAGGGACCTAGGGAAGTGTAATAAGATCAAGTTCAAGTTAAGTAATTCCTGGAACCTGGTCAGAGGTTGGGTAGGTGGAAGGGGAGGAAGGTCACAGTTGGATGGTAGCATGAACTGGGAGAGGGAAAGTTCAATGTTGGGGTTAGGTTGGCTTTTGTTGGAGGGATTGGTGGCAAAGAAGTACTTCCATTGTAGGGTTCAGGAGAAGGACTGTCGAACTTTGACATATCCAATGTGGTTAAACTTGTGCGTTGGGCTAGAGGTGAAGGTTTGGGATAGGACTGAAACTTCTGTGGGACTAAAGTTTTTTCTAGGAAGGTTAGTAACAGTATTTTGGTTTGATTAGGTTCTGGGTTTTGTGAAGTGTTGGGAGGGAGATTAGGAGGACATGGTAAATTGAAGAGGTCAGCTACACAGGGTCTGGGTGTCCTGAGAGGGTGACGAGGGGATCAAAAGCTCCACAACCCGTAGTCTGTTTCAGGTTCATTGATGATACTGTCATGATCTGTAATCAGGGCCAAGACACCCTATCCACATTCCTTCACAGCCTCAACACTTCTCTGATCCAGTTCACCTGGTCCTCCTCTACCCAACGCACCACCTTCCTGGACACTGACTTCCACCTCTCTGATTGCTCCATCCACACCTCTGTCCACATTGCACCAACTAATCACCAAAAGTACCTTACATTGACAGCTACGATCCTTCCTGCACCAAAAGGTCCCTCCCATACAGCCTTTCCACTTACAGGCAAAGGCCTTCACAGATAGGCAATACCTGCCAAACCTAGTCCACAAACAGATTTCTCATGCCATATCTTCACATATCCTCAATCCCCCCCAATCCCAAGAACCAGCTACAAAGGAGTGCCCTATTCGTCACCCAGTATCACCCTCACCTGGAGCAGCTGAACCACATCCTCTGCCAAGGCTTTGATTATCTCCCATCCCACCGTGAAATGAGGGTCATCCTACCCAAGATTTCTCCCACCCCTCCTACAATGGTGTTCTGTTGCCCACCCAACCTACGTAACATTCTACTCCATCCCGATGCCACACCCACTCCCTGCCCCTTACCACAGGAATCATATCCCTGTGGTAGACCACGGGCTTTCCCAATACACTCGGCCAGCACTTCCAACTCCAGTCCTGCCACAGGCTAATTCTATCCCATCAAAGGTTGCGTCATTTGTGGAAGCAGCCATCCTATCCCATCACAGGTTGTGCCATCTGTGAAAGCAGCCACGTCACATACCAACCCTGCTGCAAATGCTGCACAGCTTTTTATGTTGGTACATCAACCAGCTGTCTACCAGAATAAACAGCCACTGCCAAACTGTTGCCAAGAACGAAGTTCATCATCCAGTGGCACAACATGCAGCTGAGTACAAGATGCCCACTTTCAATAGCTGCTTCAGAACCTGGGCCATCTGGTTCATCCCCTTCACCATCAGCTTCTCTGGACTATGCAGATTTCTTTATCCTTACAACATATTGTCCAGTCCTGTAACCATCCAGGCCTCAATTTCAGGTAATCTACTGTCCCCACATCCTACACTCAACAATTTCCCCTTCCTCGGTACTATAAAACCTCCTTCACTTTATGTCCCCACGTCACCTTCAGCATGGGCCACTCTACACCAACCACTACAATTGTGCATTACACACCTAGCCCATGTATCTCCCACACCTCCCTCCTGCATTCCTAGCTGGCAGACTGACTGCCTCTGAGCTGCTAACCACTCACCCCCATTTTCCATCCCTGTCTTCCTCTTCCTCTGTCCACCCTAATCAATAAAACCTCCACCACAACCAGTGCACCTATCAATAGCTCATCAAAGGATAACTCCGAAAACTAGCAAACTTTCTTTCTTCTGTGTGTGCCTATCAAAAACTCAAAGCTTCTGTTTTTTAGTGTGTGTTATTCTTCAATCAAAAAGTACTTACATTCTACAAGAATTTTCCTACAACATTTACTGGCACATACTGTAGTTATTCTGAGTAATGCAATGAATACAGAGTTACATAAGTGCCACAAGCTTAAAGAATTTGCTTATGTTAAATTAATTTTTTGTTTATTGATAAGTGTAATGTCTTTGACCAGAGCAGAAATGTGCATGGTAAATATTTTACTAAATAGAAAAAAATTATAAAATCAGATTTTAAGTTCTTGTTTAAAAATTAATGTGTAATTGTTAAAGCTTCATTCCATGACAAACGGAACAATTTTTCAATTTCTTACCATCATGTTTTCACAAGGTAGCATGAATAACAATTATCCATGTTAGACTGCTAATGACTTAAACAGTTTTTCAATGCTATAGTGATAATGCAAATAATAGTATTTCTCTATTTTTATGTCTTTTAATACGTTAAAATATTATTTTCCATAAACATACTGATACTTTAAATACAGTTTTCATCCAGAAAATGGGGGAAATTTTAACACAACTGACAGCACAATACTCTAAAACAAAATAAATTCTGCATGGTAGCACAATAGAAGAGATAATGTTCCAGTTTCACTAAGTGCAAATTTCAACTCTGAGAGACTTACTATAAAGCATGCAATTTATTACTGATGTCCCCCTGGAGTCAACATATTACAATACCTGTCCTGGTTTACATTTTCTTCCTTGTCTCCTCACTTCTGTTCAGTCCTGTCTGTCAATCTATTTCTGCTGTACACACATGGTCTTTGCATCCTTCTTCCTATTGCCAGTCTTCTTGATTTGTCATCAGTAGTATCTTTCTCATTTTATTACACTCTTATGCTATCATGTTTTTTCCATCATTTTCTTTGTTTCTTTTGGCAACTTGCTATTTCTAATATATTATTGTTTCATATTTTAATCTTTCTGTGGACAGATGGTTTCTTCTTTTTTGAACTGTCATCTGTCTCCATCTTTTACTCTTTTATGTTCCTTTCCTAGTATTTTGTTTTCTCTGATTTACTGACTAACCTTTCACCACTTCTAATTTAAATTCTGCTTTATATGCAGAGAATGATAAAAATAAAAGTACAAATGTCAATATTTTCAATGGTACAATAAATATGTGATAAGCAAGGTAATAAAATGAGTAAGGAGTGATGCAAAATAAACATACAATGACTGGAAATACCTCACTGTAATTAATGGCTTTAATCCGAAACTAACATTCATGAATCACCCTCAAAGAATAAAACACTTGTTAACAAAATAGAAAAATTTTCTCTTTCTTCATTTGGTTGTAGTTTCTCTTCATTCACGCAAATACATTAATAATGTATAGACACACAAATGACACGTGATATCTCTATGGTATTTTATCTGAAAAGACAAAAATTATGGAAAGTTCTTGATGCGGATAATGAGTTATTTAGCAATAAAGAAGATGACTCACCAAAAGGCAGAAGTGCTGCATTGTCAACAGGTACACAAGGAAAAGGTGTAGAACTTTGATTTGCTAGCTTTTGGAAAGAAATTTCTTTCTCAAGATTGTAGGAGAAACATGCTCACAAACTCACACACACTCACTCACTCACTCACTCACTCACATGCACATGCATGTCTCTGTACATTGTGCTCAGTTGAGTGCCAGCTCTTTCCTGGCCCACAGTGAGTGTACCAGGGTGAGATGGGGGTGCAGGGTGGAGTGGGGTGAGGGATGGAGAGAGGCAAGAGGCAGGGAGGGGGTTGGGGTAAAGTGTCTAGCAGCTTGTGGGAGAGTGGGGACTCATCTGTGGGCTAGCTGGAGGTGCAGGTAGAGGGGGCAGATAGTAGGCAGCTTGGCACACGATTTCACAGACTAGGTTTTGAGATGGCACCAAACAACTAGCTGACACATACTGGGCGGGGGTACTGGGACAGGGGATGATGTGTGTATAGACACACACACACACACACACACACACACACACACACACACACACACACAACACAACATACTGGGTAAGAGGGAGGGGGGACAGCGAGTTAAGTTTAGGCCAGGGAGGTTACAGGAACGAAGGGTGTGCTCTAAGGATAGCTCCCATTTGCGCAGCTATGAAAATCTGGAGTGGTGGGGAGGATCCAAATGCCATGGGTTGTGAAGCAGCAACTGCAGTCTTGCATGTTGTGCTCTGCTGCATGTTGTGGCACGGGGTTGTTCACCTTGCTTTTGGCAACAGTTTGGTGGTGGCCGTTCATTCTGATTGACAGCTGGTTGATTGTCATACCAATGTAAAATACTGTGCAGTGGGTGTAGCACAACTGGTATATAACATGACTGCTTTCACATGTGGCCTGGCCTCTGAGGGGTAGGATAAGCCTGTGACAGGACTGGAGTAGGAGGTGCTGGGGGGATCATAGGGCAGGTCTTGCATCTGAGTCTCCCTTGTCAAGTAAGAGATGCTGGGTGGGATCTTGCATCTGGGTCTCCCCTTGTGGAAGACCCTGCACCTCCTACTCTAGTCCTGTCGCAGGCTTATCCTAGCCATCAGAGGCTGGGCCATCTGTGAAAGCAGTCATGTTATACACCAGCTCATCTACAATCATTGCACAGTGTTTTGCATTGGTATCACAACATACCCGCTGTCAACCAGAATGAATGGCCACTGCCAAGGTGAACCACTCAATGCCACAACATGCAGCAGAGCACAACATGCAAGATTCACAACACATGGCATTTGGATCCTCCCCACCACCTCCAGCTTTTCTGAACTGCACAGGTGGGAGCTATCCTTATAGCACATCCTTTGCTCCTGTAACCACCCTAGCCTACACCCCCACCCATCCATCCAATAGTGTGTGTGTGTGCGCGCGTGTGTGTGTGTGTGTGTGTGTGTGTGTGTGTGTGTGTGTGTTTGTGTACATGTTTTTCCTACAAGCTTGAGAAAGGAATTTCATTCTGAAAGCTAGCAAAGCAAAGCTCTATATCTCTTGTTTGTGTACCTGCAGATGAGGCAGTGTTACTGCCTTTCGGTCAGTTGTCTCCCTTATTCCTAAATAATTTGTTAATACAAAAATTACAATATTCAAGATTTAACTGTTTGAATCACTACTTTCACAAACGCATCATGTAAACATTATAAACTAAATTGTAATCTGTAATAATCTGAAACACAAATAACAATTAACAAAATGATCACAACTGCTGACCTGAGTGGTAATAAGAAGTAGCGTGTATTGAAAGTTAGAAGAAAACTCAACTCACAGAACCAAAATAGTTCCTTTAACATTCCAATAGCAAATGCCCTTAAAAGAGAATATGGAGAGCTAATGACTGGCAACTAAATAAATTATCAGGCAACAAGGCTTCCCTATCAGAATTGGTAAAATGTCTTTGAAACGTTTTGGCAAACAGTCTTCTCAGATGCCAGAGTAAAAATTTAACTCCACATCCATTTGTAAGTAGTAATGACAATTCCTGACAGATTAAAGGTAGATGCTTGACTTGGAATCAAACCGAGATACCTTCCTTTTGTGGTAAACACTATGCCAAGTGAACCAAACGACACTTCTTCAAGGTCTAACTGAGAATATCAGTCTTCCAACACTTGTCTTTTACTTTCCAAACTCTTTATTTATTTATTTATTTGTACCTACTTTGTTAAACTATCATGTGAAAAAAATGACAGAGAATGTCCGTTCACTAACGAGAGACTTTTCCTACACTGAACTTCTCCATACTGCAGCAAAGTGCAGCTTCTTGACAAATTAAAACAGTGTGTTTGACTTGAAATGTTGCCAATGATGTTGGTCTAATAAACAGATTTCTTCCATGAACAATTTCAGTCATGCCCAAAGCTTTTTTAAGAAGATGTATACTGCTGCAAACTTTCACATTTTTCACTCTGAATTTCAAAAAAACTGTTGTTGTAGTCACTGTTGTGGTCTTCAGTTCCTAGACTAGTTTGATATAGCCCTCCACATTATTCTATCCTGTGCAAGTCTCTCCATTTCTGAATAACTACTGCAACCAACATTCATTTGAACCTGCTCACTGTATTCAACTCTTGATATCTCTCTCTCTCTACAGTGTTTCCTCCCACACTTTCCTCCAATACTAAAGTGATGATTTCTTGATGTCTCAGAATATTCCTGTTAATCAAACCCATTTTTAATCAAGTTGTGCCTCAAATTACTTATCTCTATTTAATACCATCTCATTAATTATGTGATACATCCATCTAATCTTCAGCATTCTTTTGTAGCACCATATTTCAAATGTTTCCATTCTCTTTTTGTCTGAAATGCTTATTAACCATGCTTCCCTTTCTACAAAGTTACACTCTACACACAATAATTTCAGAAAAGATTTCCTAAAACATTAATTTCTATTCAGTGTTAGAAATTTCTCATGTTCATAAATGCTTTTCTTGCCAATGTCTGCCTGTATTTTATATCTTTCTACTTCAACGATAATCAGTTACTTTGCTGTCCGAATGGCAAAGCTCGTCAGCTACTTTTAGTGTCTAATTTCCTTGGCATCACCTAACTTAATTCAACTACATTCCAGTACCCTTGTTTTGCTTTTGTTGAGGTTCATCTTATATCTTCCTTTAAAGACACTATCCATTCAGTTCAACTGCTCTTCCAAGTCCTTTGCTGTCTCTGATAGGACTACTATGTCATTAACAAGTTTAAAGCTTTCATTTCTCCTACCTGAAGTTTAATATCCTTTCTGAATTTCCCTTTGTTTTCCTTTACTGCTTTCTCAATATATAAGGGCAATTCTCCAAAGGATCTTAATAATTCTGAGGGGATGTCATCTATTACAGAGGCCATATTTTGACTTGGATCTTTCAGTGCTTTGTAACATTCTTTTCGAAGTATTATATCTCCTATCTTATCTTCATCTACTTCCTTTTTCTTTCTATAATATTGTTTCAAAGTCCCTTTCCCTTGTATAGACACAGTATGTTATCTTGGATGGAGAGACCTCATCAGATGTAGAAGTAATTTCAGATGCACCCCACAGAAGTGTGTTGTAATCCTTGTTGTTCATGTTGTATATTTATGACCTTGCAGATAATATTAATAGTAATATCAGCCTTTTTGCAGATGATGTATTTATCTGTGATGAAGTACTGTCTGAAAGAAGCTGCATAACTATTCAGTCAGATCATCATAAGGTATCAAACTGGCACAAAAATTGGCAACTTGCTTTAAATGTGCAAAAATGTCAAATTGTGCACTTCACAAAATGAAAAATGTAGTAGCCTATGAGAATAATATCAATGAGTTGCTGTAGGAATTGAGCAACTCATACATATACGTTGGTGTAACACTTTGTAGGGATATGAAACGGAATGATCACATAGTATCAGTCATGGGTAAAGCAGGTAACAGACTTCAGTTTATTGGTAGAATACTGGGGAAGTGCAATCAGTTACAAAGGAGATTACTTATTGGTAGTATGGCACCCATACCACATAAGACTAACAGGGTATAATGAATGTATACAGAGAAGGGCAACACTAATGGTCACGGGTTTGTGAAGGAACTGAACTGAAAGATGATTAAAGACAGAAGTAAAATATCCTTAGAAAGTCTATTAACAAAGTTTCAAGAACCTGCTTTAAATGATGACTCTAGGCAATTACTACAATCACTGATGTATCACTCACATAGGGATTGGGAGGATAAGATTAGAATAGTTATTGCACGTACAGAGGTATTCAAACAATAACTCTCCCCACACTCCATAAGTGAACAGAATGGGTAGAAACCCTAACAACTGGTACAATGGTACATACCCTCTGCCAAGCACCTCAAGGTGGTTTGCAGAGTATAGATGTATATGTAGATATTTAAATTTCTTCCACCTTTAAGCTTTCTCTTCTTTGCTTACTACTGGCTTGCCATTTGAGCTCTTGATATTCACATAGCTGCTTCCCTTTTCTCCAGAGGTCTCTTTAATATTCCTGTAGATGACATCTAGCTTTCCCATAGGTACACATGCTTCTATAGCCTTTCATTTATCCTCTAGCTAGTCCGGCTTAACCATTTTACACTCTCTACAAATTTAATTTTTTTAATGTCTGTATTCGCTTTTGTCTGTTCATTTGCTTCATTTTTATATATTACACTTTCATTAATTAAATTCAATGTGTACTGTAATATCCAAGTATTTTTACTAGGTCTTGCAATTTTAACTAATTGATTCACTGTTGCCTTCACTGTTTCACCTCTCAAATCTACCTGTTCATCTTCTACCATATTCCTTAACTTCTTTTCAATCAATTGTTGCCTACTGTTTGCTTTAAAATTCTTAACAACCTCTGGTTCTTTCAATTTGTCCACGTCAATTTCCTTAATCTTCTACCTTTTGTAGTTTTTAGATTTCACCTACATTATTATTATTATTTTTATTTTATTAATGATGTGATAGTTATACATCACTTCAGAAATACAACTGAAATAAGTACGTAGTTTACAAATTTATAAATTATTTACAAAACTGATCATATCTTCTGCAATGTCTGGTTCACAGGATACAATTTTTGAGATAACTCTTCAAAATATGTCTAATGGTCTGTTTTGGAAAGCTACAGGTGCATTCTACAGTGATAATGTTTCCCCATCTGCATAACAGGTCACATCATCTCCTGTGGTTATTCATGTCTTACAGGACAGATGAAGTTCCCATGGTTTATTATTGACTTAGAGAAAGCCATGGAGTTCTGGCAGAGTGTTATTACACCAAAGCTTCATGGAGACTGAAGTTATGGTTCACCAGGTTGCTAGCTGTTCTGAGTGAGGGATGTCTGGAGCAGAGCCTGATGATTTGGATAGCAGTTATGTCCTCATTAATTAGCAGCTGCTGGTTGTTGTAGATTTTCCTGTATTCCCTCAGACCGATATAAATTACATTGTACAAATTGGCTCAGAGCAGGTAACAACAATACTGAGTGGATCCAAATTGTTTGATTTCACTGCACTTCTACAGCTTTGTGTGGCTACTGTTTATGCAGACAGGGCTAGAATATTCTGCCGTTGAGTAGACAAGGTCAAGGGCAGATGATCATTATGTTGAAGCTGCAGTACCCCATGTTGTACCTTATAATTTTACCTGATGCATGACTTTTCCTATGGCTTCTAATCGGTCCTATTTCAAACTCTTTATCACATTAATGACACTACTCCAATGGTTGAAGTTATCCTGGGCAAACTTTGTGGGTCTTCTTTGTAGTTACTCACGGTCTGATGTCAGATATGATTAGAGTGGGTCCAAAATAAAACTACGATACTGCAGTATTATGTAACGAAAACTTGCTACTCACCATACAGTGGAGATCCTGAGTCACAGATCATATAAAACTTTTGGCCATTAAGACATTCATCAACAATAGACAACACACACACACACACACACACACACACACACACACACACACACACACACACACACACACAAATGTAACTCACACATACGACTGCAGTCCCAGGCAACTGAACCCACACTCAGTTGTCTGAGACTGCAGTCGTGTGTGTGTGTGTGTGTGTGTGTGTGTGGGGTCTATTGTTGACAAAGGCCTTAACGGCCGAAAGATTTTTTTGTGGCAGTCTTTTTGTTGTGCCTATCTGTGACTCAGTATCTCCACTATATGGTGAGTAGCAACTTTCCTTTACATAATATTGTTACATTCCATCCTGGTTTTTCCATTGTTTGAATACTGCAGTATTACTGTTTTAATCTGCCAAGAGGTGACATTCAATATCTTCCTTTGTTTTCATTTCACAGCCCTCTAAATCACACATTACTTCCAAGAGGACCTTATTTGCCTTGAAATCGAAACTTCTAACATGTAAATCTCAATGCAGTTTACTATCATAAGTCACACTGGGTACTTAACATCAGTTCTCTCTGCAAGCAGTTGTCCTTCTATATTGAGATCATATGTTGCTATGAACCTTCTGGTGTGGGAGCTGATGAAACAGCTCTTTTTAACACTGATTATTGTCCCATTATTATTAGTCCTCTTGCCTATTCTATCAAAGCCCTCTGCAGAGTTTTGAAATCACCTAATTGTCTTATTTTCCAATAAACTATAACATATTCTATAAGTAGTCTAATATTTGATTAGACACCAGAGCCTTTATAGCATTTAAGAGCAAGTAAGTCCATCAAATATCCAAAACTGTAATTTGTCAAAAGAAAAAAAGGTGGGGTGGCAAGAGAGATTTATGTGATGCTACTCTTGAGTCCATTGTCATCAATGGGTGCACCACTGTTGGCAGACTTCTCTCTGCTACAACAGCAAGGGAAACTGCTACAACAACTTTCAAACTGGCAGACAGTGGAACTACAAACATTTTAGTAGTGTCTTTGTGTATACTTCTCTTGTAACAAACAACCACATGTCCTGATTCAAGGGATGTGTCATGGCTGTGGGACCTTGCATGAGCAAGTGAACAACATATCTGTCTTACTGGGTGCTGGTCATATATGGCTATAGAGAATCTGCATGTTGTTAGGTATGGCCACAGGAACCTATCAATTTCATATGCAAATTACGGTCATGGTATCATGAGCAGCAATATCACTGTATGATGAAAGCAGTCTCGAAAGACCACAATCCTGCCATCGTCAAATTCTGACATGCTGGTAGGTGGTTCTCCTTTTTACACAAGGCATAACACAATCTACTCACAAACAAATGACACTTAAATCTCAGTTCTGAATGAGAGACCTGGTGTGTAATCTTCCCTCACATACAGAATGTTTATGGTGTTACTCCTACTTACTTTATACAATTGTGCTGAAATGTTTATCATCTGTATATTCAAGCATGTAGCCACTTTACAGAAATTTGATGTTTGCTGCATGCTACTTTTGTGGAGTGGCAATTTTAAAGGCCAGCAGTGTATATAACAAATAATAGTGGTCCAAGAATGCTACTCTGTGCCACCCTTTAAACTACACCACTTTCTCTGATAGCTCTTTCTCCACTTGCAAATGTAACTGCTTCATTTAGGAATCAGTATAGAATATGATACCAGGACTAAATTTCACAATACCTATTATTTTGAAACCTATAGTATTGCTTTCTTGTGAGAGTGGTGTTTCATCATGCTGACTGGTGGATGTTAATGTAGTTTAATGTACACAATAGGTTTCTTACTTATTTTGAAATTCATGTGCATAAATACGTGAATTATAGTTGACTATAATATTCAGGTACTATACATCTCATTGTTTTAAGCAAATGAAGCCTCATTTTCATATAAAAATAATGTTATAGAGAAAAAACTAAACTGTGTATGATTTTGTTACAGCAAACAATTACTGAATATATGAGGGTATTTGTCAAAGGCCAGGAAATTTCATAAAATAAATGTAAGTTCTAACTGAAAAAAAAAGAAACACACATAATTTTAACACAAAATATCAAATTTAAGACCAACTGCAATATTATTAGTCATAGAAAGAAATATGAGAAAATGTAGTATGTTTCATGCTTTGTAAAACTTTTATAAAACAAAATGCTTTTCTAATTATTAATTATTCTGAGATAATAGTTTAATAAATACTGCTGCATGGTGTGCGTCTATGTCTTTTTGTCTTTGTCTGTGGGATTTTTGTTCACTTATGGCTATCCTATATGTGAAATAAATTTTGATATATTGAAAAAGTGTCTCAATTTACAAATTACCAACCCATGATCAATTAAAATATTTATTCAGATAAGTATTTTTTTAATGTTTTGTTAGACTGAATGTAATGTAGTCTCAGAAAGGGATGCTGTGCTAGTTTCACTTTGCAGTATCAGCAAAAAAGCATGTGCCTAGTGATTTTGCTTCATTTGGATATTTTGCATATTTAAACAGTTCATATTCATTAATGGCTAGTACCTCATTACCCCTACTCTCTGTTTCTGGTTTTTAGAAATACCTTCACCCATACCCGCATCCTATCCATATCAGGAGCCCATGATGAGCCCTGCAAAAAGCTTGCTGACTACAGATGTTAAACTGACTGACTTTCAATTCTCTCAATCATGTGGATTAAGCTGCTCGTAAGTAGGTATCACAATGACTGCCTGAAAATTTCTAAATGTTCAGGAAGAGATAGAAACACACCAATATAACTCACTTAGGAATCAAACCAGTAGGGGGTGTAGGGAATCTAAAGCAAAATCAAGAAGCAAATGGTCACTGGAAGGATAGATTCATCATACAGAAAAGAAAAAAATAGCTTCAGGCAAAATTAATCCTGTCATGCAATTGTCTGCTGCAGTGGAGAGCTCTTAATGTCACATCTTTGGCATTTTAAACTAGTCCTGAGGCTGCAAATATATGCGTTCCACGCCAGTGGATACTCCCTACTGATGCTGTGCCTTGCAGCCTCATGACTGATTAAAAATGCCAAAGGAATGACATTAACAGCTGTGCACTGCAGTGGACAACCACACCACATGATTAAAAACAAATGTATCAACATTAAGAGTGCACAAGGAATTCCACTGTGAAATCCAGAGAACAGAGCAAATAGGTGGAGAAAGTACATTGAGGCTCTACAATGGGGAAGAAATGTCAGGTGACATGGTAGAAAAGGAAGTGTACTGATATGGAAGACATAATTACAGCACAGTACAGAACAGTATTAGAATCAGAGTCTGACTGGTCCAAAGATTTGTGATTAAACAATGCAAAAAGGATAGATAACATTCTTTTTGAATTTATAAATTCATTGGAGAAAGTTGCAACCAAACAATTATTTAAACAAGTATGTAGAATTTAAGAGACTGGAGATATATCAGTCACCTTTTGGAATTGGAAGAACATCACCCACACAATCCTGAAGATAGCAAAAGCAGATAAATGTGAGATCTATCACAAAACCAACTTTATACTTGATGCACCCACATTGCTGTTAAGGAAAATACACAGAATAACAGAAAAAGAAAACTGAGGACATGTTAGATGACAATTACTTTGGCTTTTGGGAAGATAAAAGTGCCTGAGAGGTAGATTTGACATTGTGATTGATGACAGAGGGATGAATTAAGAAAAATTGAGACATTTTCATAGGACATATTGATGCAAAAAGGCATTTGACAACATAAAGTGGTGTAAGATGTTTCAGATTCTCAGAAAAATAGATATAACCTATAGTGGAAAAAATAATATACCATATGTATAAGCAACAGGAAGGAACAATGAGAATGGAAGACCAAGAAGGAATAAGGTAGAGATGCATTCTTCCAGCCCTACTGTCCAAACTGTACAGCAAAGAAGGAACAAGAGAAACAAATTAAAGGGTTAGCAGTTGGATTAAAATTCAGGATGGAATGACATCAACAACTGCCATCCTTAAAATCAAAAAGAATTACAGGATCTGTTGACCGAATAGAACAGTATAACAAACACCTATTATGGACTGACTGTAATCCACAGAAAGACCAAAATATCAAAGGGTAGCAGAAATGTGATGAGCAATGGTGACACAATAGAAAAGGATGTGAACTGATATGGAAGACGTAATTACAACACAGTATGGAACAGCATTAGAATCAGAGTTTGGCTGGTCCAAAGATTTGTGATTAAACAAGGCAGGAAGGATAGATAACATTCTTTTTGAATTTATAAATTCATTGGAGAAATACCAAAATTAGGGACCACCCAGAAGACAAAATCAAGGAATTTTGTTACTTTGAAATCAAAATAACACCTGATGGATGAAGCAAATAGATATAAGAAGCATATTAGCACATGTGCAGAGGCATACATCACTAGAACAAGTATACTATCATGAAATGTAGGCCTAAATTTGATAAAGAAATTTCTGAGAATGTGCACCTGAGGCAAATCATTGCATGGGAATGAATCATGGACCATGGGAAAACAGGAAAAGAAGAGAAGTGCCTGAGATTTGGTACTACAGAAGGGTACTAAAAATTGAGTGAACTAGTAAGACAAAAAATGAGGAGGTTCTCTACAGAATCAGTGAGGGAAGGAATCTGTGGAAAACACTGACTAGAATAAGAGACATCATGATAGGAGTGAGTTAAAACATCAGCAAATAACTTTCATGATAGTAGAAGGGGCTGCAGAGGGCACTAGCTGTAGGGGAAAAGAGAATGCAATATATCCAATAAACAATTGAAAACATTGGGTGTAAGTGCTACTCTGAGATGAAAAGGTTGGTTATTAGTATACTGACTGCACACTGCTCATACTTTTCTATTTTGATATCCATTGTTTTTGCCTCATATTGATCAGTTGCCTAAAATTTCTCCACTTACATGGGTCACCTAATAAGTTTTTATGAATAACCACTAGATAGGATATTATTATGTTTTAAAATGTGTCATTTGTTACTAATAAAATAATGGCAGAAACTGCCCAAGTAGTTCATTTACAGGGAATGTTTATAGGAACAGAGTCAAGAAAAAATTTAAATTTTTCATTAAACTTTTGTTCGATGATTTTTTAGGGTTTTCATAATGGACTAACTCAACAACAATGTTTCAAATAACTTTTTTCAAATTTGATAATCAATCACCTTCAGAAAAGAGTGTTTTGTGGGTTTTTAGAATTTGATCATGGTTATTGTTGTTCCAAAAAACATTGATGCTGTGTACAATACGATTGAAGGGGATCAGCATTTTGTTTATGTTATATAGAGGCATCCTTATGAGTGTCAAAGACTGCAGTACATTACTGGTGAAAAAGATGTGTTCCCGATGACTTCCACACAATTTGATGAAAACCCAAACATGGGTTAGTATCAGATGGAGTAAGCAAAGGAGCTGAAACAGTTTGTCCAAGGAAATGAAAACTCCATATACAGAATCATAAGAGGAAACAAAAAAGTGAAGCACCCAGGAGACACAACCAGATATCGATATAACTTCATACATGCACACCATAGGAAGATGGCCACCAGAGTGCAGTAGTGTTGTTCATGTGTAGTGTTTTTACCAGGACTGGCAGGTATACAAGCTGTGTGAACAGTGTTAAATGTTGATTTAGTGCTGTGAAGGACACTGAGATGCCACATACTTGTGTGAGACAGAGTTATCATCACTTGACAGAGTTAGTAAGAAATCTCATTGTGAGTCCTCATTTGGCAAGCTGGCAGAATCATGCAAATATCTACATTTGTGGGGCAATTGGATGTGAGAGCAGCTCTACATTGGGGATGTTTGTGAATGTGAGGGCAAGCATAGTAATTGTTAAGGTTTCTATCAACCACAATGGTTGTATTATGCACCAAGCACTACTGTAACTCTTTCACATCTATGCCTGCCATACAAGAAAAAGTAATGGACTTCTTGCAACATTCTGTGTCACCTTGCACCACACGAAATTGCCAGACTAGTGAATTACTGTTCCAAACATGAGCTGCTGTTAACACTGCAGGCACAGAGGCACAGAAGTGTAGCTCCTGATGTCATCATGTGGGAAGCCATTGGGTATGACTTCAAGCCATAGCTGGTAGTGACTGAGGGAACTCTGATGGCACAACTGTATGTCATGGATATCCTATGTCCTCATGTGTTACCTGTAATGTGATGGGATCATGGCACATTTGCAAGAGGGCAACTGTTGACTGTATATGGCACATGTTTGTATGAATGGTCTACATGATTTTGAGGTACTCACTAGGCCGGCGAGAACCCCAGATGTGTCGCCAACTGTACACGTACAGGATCAGCTCCAACATCAAGTCTGTCCCAGTGCATCATTCAGGATACCAGTAACACGTTACAACAGTTGCAGTCAACTTGTCTCAGGGGAGGATATAGCAGCTTTATGACACACTTCCCCTTAAATGAGTGCACACACCCATGCCACAGGGCCTTTAACCCCATACTGAACAGCAGACACATGCTACTAAGTTCTTCGTAAATTTCACTCGATATTCTAGCCACTCAAATAACATCTTATGTCCTGTCAACTCATGACGTTTTATTTTGTTTTTAATTTCCCCCTCCTAGTTAATCCACATGGTGTAGGGAATTATAAATCAGTTAGTTTAACATATGTGGTCACCAGCCTTTTTACAGAACATATATTGTTTCTCAGTTTCTCTGCTTATTTCAGCCAGTCATGCTAATACTTAATTTGGATTGATTGTTTCAACATTTCACACCTAAATTATTCATGTGAGTTTTTATTGCAACAGTTTCTTTCTTTTCAGTCTTTATTATTGTATACTTTATAAAAACAATGACAAGAAGTTTAAGATAAGAGTTAATAACAAGATGTATGCTTTCAATAGTTTATTATTTGTTGTGTGAACCAATCAACTCGTGATATAGTAAGCTTTTTAATAAGTTTACCTATGTAATAAAGACATGTGATAAGTTTATCAATGTAATATAAACTGTTTACATAGATTATGATCATAAACTTCACTAAATGTTTAATATTTCATTCAGTATTGTATTTATGTTTCCTGTTATTTTGTGCACTGTATTACATATTTATGGTTAATGTTTCATGTGTTTGTGCCTACAGTGTCATGCATAAATGAATAAAATGTGTACAACTACAAAACAAAATTTTTTTAAAAAGGCAATAACAAATTAAACAAATTTTTAAAAATATAAAACAAAATAATAAAACTAATAAAAATAAAGATACGAAAAAATAAAACAAAAAACCTCCCATTGACATGTGACCTTGACGTGATGGTAAGGCTTGTGTGCTCTGAGGACATAGTAGGCTGTACCGGACAGGTTCAACCAAATTATGCAGGTAATTGTAGAGGAGCCAGACTAACAATGCCCAACTACAGCAACATGGTTCTGTATCAGTTGTTGCCTGGGTCAACAAAAATCTACATTTGATGCCAAGCTGTGGTGGTCTAATGTGGAAATTATGGTAGAGTAAAAGTTGGCAACCAGAATCAAAAAAGGTTGAATGTGTCTTGGGCAATATTAGGGATGTAAAAGAAGGGAACTAGCTTCACAACTTATCTGGAAGCTTGAAAGACATTTAAGTCAAAACATCTTGGCATATTGCACTTTTTTTATAAGTTACTCCTGCTTCCCCTGCCTCTCTTCATTGCAAGGTGATGGCACACTTGCATCTTGTAATTTCTAGGCTATAGTCCTCATACCTGTGCTCAAAATACAGAAGATTCATCATCCATAGTAAACAATATACAATATCATAAGGCTGAAGGGCGTTTATGAAATAACTAAGCAAGTTTTTCTGGAGGGATAAATTTTGTGGGGGTGGATTTGTTCCTGGGGGGACACTAAAAGAATTTTTTGATTTCTGGTTGAAAGGGAATTAATTTTTCCCCAAGAGGACCATCTCTCCCCCAAACCCACCCCCTGTTACATGTATGGGATGTAAGAACAAATAGACACAAATTTATACGCGTATATAGAGTGAGGTGCATTGGCAACAGGAAGTCTCTAAAAGTGGGGGTTCATCTATAATAGAAAATGTCCCAGAGTGGGAATGCAGGCATCCTAAACTTTAATGACACACTGAGTCATATTGCATGACATGATGAATGCCATGTGAGATGACACAATGGCTTGTCTCATGTTATAAGACATGACATCGTGTATCATGTTACTTTACCTACACGATGCATCATATTACTTATCATAGGTACTAATACAAAGAAGTAAAAAAGAACGAATATGTTGAGAGTTTTGATTTAAATGTCTTTGAAGCTTTCAGCTAAGTCAAAAAGCTAGTTTGTGCAGTACATCATTGTTTCTTTTGAACTGCAGCAGATCATTTACAATAAACTTCAGGGAGGAATAAATCTACTGTGAGCAGTAGTCAGATTACCCAACTCCTTAAATACATGTCTACAAAATGATTGTGTATGAGAACCACATATTATTCTTACAGTATATTTTTGAGCAATGAAGACATTCTTTCTTAAAGATGAGGTGCCTCACTTATCATTGGTGTAGTACCCCTAGATGTGCAGAACTGAATATGTCATGTATTTCTGAAATTGAGGGTGAGACCATTTGCAGAAAACCAGTCAATGACATTTTTCAGAACATTGTTTACCATATTATTGCTGTGTGTATGCTTGGATTGCTTAAAATACAAGTGACATCTGGGGAAAGAACTAATTCTGCTTGTTGTAGATGGAAGATCATTTACACATATGAGGAACAATAATGAACATAAGATTGAGCCTTGGAGAACCCTACAGATGATTTCTCCCCATTCAGAATGAAGTTGCCAGACTACATTGGTTGGATTACTAAGTGCAACTTTCTGCATTCTTTTGGTTAGCTTATCCATGATTAGATTATGACATTATCCACTGGTTGACTATACCATGAATTCTATAAAACTTTCATTTATCTAGGAGAATATTGTGATTCACATGGTCAAATGCCTTAGATAGGTTGCGGAAAATACGAACCAGGGCTATTTTTGTTATGTAACACTTCTAAAATTTGGTGGTTGAAAATGTAAATGGCATTCTCAGCAGAGCAGCTCTACTGAAATGCAAACTGTGATTTGCTGAGGATATTATTGTTGCTTGGGTGAAATACAATTCTAGAATTCATCACCTTCTCAAAAATTTAGGAAAATGATGTCAACAGTGAAACAAGTTGGTAGGTATTGACATATCTCCTATCATGTTTCTTAAAGGGGGGTTTGATAATGACATATTTCAATTTCTCTGGAAAAATGCCTAGAACTGGTGATGCATTACATATTTCCGATAAGGTGTGTTTTATTATATGGGAACAAGTCTTCAGTACCCTATTGGAAACACCATCAAAATCAGATGAGCTTTTATTTTTGAGAGAATATATAATTTCTTAATTTCAGAAGTAGAAGTTGATGATATATTTGTTCAACTGAATTTTATGAGAATTACTTTTGCAACAGGCTGATCTAACTCTTTGTTTTTATGCTTTCCACTATGTTTAAGAAATGATTATTAAATAGATTTGCTATGTGTGATTCACTGGTTGTCCTGTATCTCATTTCACTACATTCCATACAGCCTTATGCCTTAACGATTCCTGACATTATGTGCACATTCCTTTAGTACTTTTGAGTAGTTTTTGCAGTGTTCAACAACTGCAGGATTTCTGCCTTTTCTTGCGAACAGATATAATCCCCTTTTCCATTCACATGATGCTTTAGGCCCTCTAATGGTCCATGGTTTTTACATGGCTGTTTCATGTCTTCTCCATATAGCTTATGCAGGAAGCTATTGTCAAATAATTATAGAAATTTATCATGGAATAAATTAAATTTTATGCTAACATTTGGTTCATTACAAATTTCATCCCACGTCATCTATTCTTAGGAACATTTGTGCCTGGAGTCATAAATTATTCTGACAAACTTCCGATGAGAAAGAGTCATACTGTAAGGTGCTATCTTGTTTATCCTAACTGTGCAGCATGATCAGAGAGAACGTTTGTCACTACATACACAGTTATTCTCTTGGTTTGAGGTTCATGAAAGAAAACATTATCAGTTAGGTTCCCACTGTCTTTATCTGGCTGTGTTGGGACGTTAACTACCAAGATCAAATTGTGGGATTCAAATAAGGTTTCTAGATCTTTTTCCTATCTGATCCTTTAGAAAACCTACGCTAAAGTCACCACAAACTATTAACTGCTTCCTAATGTCTGATAGATAGTACAGTAAGGAACCCATATTATTTATGAATAATTCACAATTTCCCTGTGGGGACCTATATACAATTGGTATTAATAGAGTAATGTTTTTCAGTATTAATTCAAAAGCACACACTTCTATGTGTTGATCACTACAAAATCTACTTGTCTCAATGTTTCTGAATTTGTGTTTAGTCTTAGTACACATAACAACACCTCTTTTTCTTATATTAGTTCTGCATGAGTAGGCTGCTAGAGTGTAACCTTTTATACGTAACTTAGCTAACCCTGTGGTTTTGAGGTGCTCACATATCACAGGATGTCTATCTTTTCAGAGCTCTGTAAATTTTCCAAACAAATAAGAAGCTCTTTTACCTTATTACTCAGTCCTCTAACTTCTTGATGAAATAAGCTAAACCTACTTTCCTGTGTGTTCCTAAGCATTTTGTGGGGCTCTTCAATGATTATACGACTCACAGCAATGTTAACTCAGGGCTGGTCATTGTGCTGTAGGGCTCCCACAAATCTCACATTTGTGTGTGCAGCTGCTAATCTTATTTCATCCACATATAGTGTAACATGGGGTTCTAAGTGATAACATGTTGCTCTTTCATCCTCCTAGGCCAACAAGGGATATCTGTGCAGGTTGAAAAATATAGCCTTAGGTATTTGTTAAATGTGGGACATCCCACTGTGCACACTCTTCTTTTATGTATGTGCAGGGAAAGTGTAAGTCACATCAGCTCTGGACATCACCAAGGTGCAATGGTGAGTAAACACCTCCACTTGCTGTGGCAGAGTGCTTGTTCTTTGGGTGTCACTGCTTGACAGTGCCTTGGAGGCCAAGGAGCAAAGCAGCACATGCAAGAATGTAGATGATTAAAAAAACAAGTGAAGTTTGGTTGCATAAAAACGTCATTCCCTGATCGGCAATATTTAGAAAAGGATAGATTGCTATTTACCAGAAAAATAACCTGTTGGGTTGCACACAGGTACTACAAAAATACTGTTACACTTTGGTCAATGCCTTCTTCATCGCCTACCACAACACACGCACATGAAGGAGGCTTTGGCAAAAAGCTATAATGTATAACAGTCTTCTTGTTGTACATGTCAGCAACTCAAAGGGTCATCTTTAAGGTCAGTACCTAAATATCCTTTTATTAAAACTGCTGATGAAGTTTCCACTGCTTCATTCATTGCCTGAATGGAAATGCTGGAATAGAGTTTCATATCAGCGCACACTCCGCTGCAGAGTGAAAATCTCATTCTGGAAACATCCCCCAGGCTGTGGCTAAGCCATGTCTCCGCAATATCCTTTCTTTCAGGAGTGCTAGTTCTGCAGGTTCGCAGGAGAGCTTCTGTAAAGTTTGGAAGGTAGGAGACGAGATACTGGCAGAAGTAAAGCTGTGAGTACCGGGCGTGAGTTGTGCTTCGGTAGCTCAGATGGTAGAGCACTTGCCCGCGAAAGGCAAAGGTCCCAAGTTCAAGTCTCGGTCGGGCACACAGTTCTAATCTGCCAGGAAGGTTCATATCAGTGCACACTCCACTGCAGAGTGAAAATCTCATTCTGGAAACATCCCCCAGGCTGTGGCTAAGCCATGTCTCCGCAATATCCTTTCTTTCAGGAGTGCTAGTTCTGCAGGTTCGCAGGAGAGCTTCTGTAAAGTTTGGAAGGTAGGAGACGAGATACTGGCAGAAGTAAAGCTGTGAGTACCGGGTGTGAGTCGTGCTTCGGTAGCTCAGATGGTAGAGCACTTGCCCGCGAAAGACAAAGGTCCCGAGTTCGAGTCTCGCTCGGGCACACAGTTTTAATCTGCCAGGAAGTTTCATATCAGCGCACACTCCGCTGCAGAGTGAAAATCTCATTCTGGAAACATCCCCCAGGCTGTGGCTAAGCCATGGCTCCGCAATATCCTTTCTTTCAGGAGTGCTAGTTCTGTAGGTTCACAGGAGAGCTTCTGTAAAGTTTGGAAGGTAGGAGACGAGATACTGGCAGAAGTAAAGCTGTGAGTACCGGGCGTGAGTCGTGCTTCGGTAGCTCAGATGGTAGAGCACTTGCCCGCGAAAGGCAAAGGTCCCGAGTTCGAGTCTCGGTCGGGCGCACAGTTTTAATCTGCCAGGAAGTTTCATATCAGCGCACACTCCGCTGCAGAGTGAAAATCTCATTCTGGTGTTAAAATTACCAATAAGGATTTTTGTTTGGGTACAAAATTCTTCCACAGCAACTAATACTTCTCCTATCGTTGTACATTCTTTGGAACTGATGACTTTGTATCTTCCTTTGCCTGATTTTATGCTTTTGTTTAAATTATTCAGCTCATACTGAGCTGTTAAGTTCTGGTTGTCACCTGCTTGTGGAAAAAATTATATTATTATCACAAGCCATTCTCTTTTTTACAATGTATTTGACATATACTTTGATTTGATTTACTAGTTTCAAATTCTATATTGCTTTGACAGACCATTCATATATCTCATGATTGATAGTGTCCCATTTATCGCGTTGAATTCCACCTCATTTCACATCCTCTTTCCATTGATGTAGCATTGATTTATGTTTTAATCAAGAGATGCCGTGGGACTGCAAACTCTTGAGGCTCCATTACGGATGAGCTACTGCAAGAGTGACTGCTCGTTCTTTGTAGGATAGAGGCACATAACCTGCTGGTTCATGTGCAAATTCTTCGACGATGAAATTGGCATCTCCCTCTACTTCCGTATACTGCTTTATATTATATCAATTCATCCACAAAAAAGAGAACATCCACATGAAAGTGAAACTTACTGCTTCATATACATACACCTTGTCTGCTTCGTTCATGTTTATTAATTCATCGCCATCAATGATCTGTCTCTTGGCCAACAGATCTTGTATTGTGATACATACCTCATTGCCAATTGCAAATGAATTAGCAGAGATCGTGCTGGGTGGTGTGTTTGTGTTTGTTAGAAGATTTAAATAACAAAGCAACTTTTCGGCATATTTGATGGCGTTCAGTGATTTCACCTCTTGACTGTTCATTCAACTCCTCTACCTCTGATTTACACTATGTGTATCTGGACACCTGGCTGAAAATGGCTTACAAGTTCGTGGCACCCTCCACTGGTAATGCTAGAATTCAGTATAGTGTTGGGCCACCCTTAGCCTTGGTGACAGCTTCCAGTCTCACAGGCATCCCTTCAGTCAGGTGCTGGAAGGTTTCTTGGGAAATGGCAGCCCATTCCTGACAAAGTGCTGCACTGAGGAGAGGTATCAATGTCGATCAATGAGGCCTGACATGAAGCCAGCACTCCAAATATCCCAAAGGTCAGGACTCTGTGCAGACCAGTCCATTACAGGGATGTTATTGTCATGTAACCACTCTGCCATAGGCCGTACATTATGAACAGGTCCTCGATCGCATTGAAAGATGCAATAGCCATCCCCAAATTGATCTTCAACAATGGGAAGCAAGAAGGTGCTTAAAACATCAAGTAGGCCTCAGCTGTGATAGTGTCACACAAACTCCATGGAAAACTAGACCACAACATAACACCATCGCCTCCAAATTTTACTGTTGGCACTACCCAGGCTGGCAGATGGCGTTCACTGGGCATTCACCACACCAACACCCTGCCATTGGATCGCCACATTGTGTATCATGATTCATCACTCCACACAACGTTTTTCCACTGTTCAATCATCCAATGTTTATGCTCCTTACACCAAGCAAGGCATTGTATGGCATTTACCGGCATGATGTGTGGCTTACAAGCAGCCACTCGACCATGAAATCCAACCTTTCTCACATCCCGTCTAACTGTCATAGTACTTGCAGTGGATCCTGACGCAGTTTGGAATTCCTGTGTGATGGTCTGAACAGTTATCTGCCTATTACACATTATGACCCTCTTCAACTGTCGGCGGTCTCTGTCAGTCAAAAGACGAGGTTGGCCTGTACGCTTTTGTGCTGTATGTGTCCCATCATGTTTCCACTTCACTATCACATTGGAAACAGTGGGTCTACAGATGTTTAGGAGTGTGGAAATCTTGCATACAGATGTATGACAAAAGTGACACCCAGTCACCTGACCACATTTAAAGTCTGCGAGTTTTGTGGAGCACCCCATTCTGCTCTCTCACAATGTCTAATGACTAGTGAGGTCGTTGATATGGAGTACCTAGCAGTAGGTGGCAGCACAATGCACCCAATATGAAAAACGTATGTTTTTTGGGCTGTCTGGATACTTCTGATCACATAGTGTATTTTCTTTTGGCTGCACTTCTGTAGACACACTTGGGTCATCCATTTCACTATATTCTGTGAACATGCACGGCACTAACGACGTGTTGTGAGCAACAAATGTTGAAGACAAACGCAAACTAGTGGTTTAGGAGCTAGGTCACCACTGTTTGTTTGACCATGGCAATAAATGTTCTAAATATAAAGAGGACTGTCCATGCAAACTCTGTGTATTGTGAAATATAAAAAATATCGCTGTAGCCAAATAAATACACAGAGTTCACACGGGACGTCTGTGAGGATAATCTGCTTTCTGTTTGACCAAGCCTACACAATTTAACCTTCTTAATAATTTCACACAAAATTAATTGTTTGTTGATATTCTGCAAAATAAAATGGAAAAATGTCAGACTATTCTAATAAAAAAAAAGCAAAAACACAGAAAGGTCCCGAACACAGTACCTCCAGCATGGTAGCTGTAGACCTTAACCACTGCACCACACTCACTTGGTTGGAACATGGCTATTGTTATGCGTATTACAGCATGCAGTGAACTTCTAAATCAATTTTCTAAAAAATAAAGGCCCATTGCTAAAGGAGTAGATAGCCTGATACTCAGAGCATGTCCCTCTACAACATATCCAAGACCCATCAAAATCTGTTATTTACATTTCTGATGGTCCCCTTCTCAGTCAATATAGTTAGGAGATATTAAGTGTATATACTGTCAGAGACACTGTACACCAGTCAGTACACACAAAATTGGTAGAAAATCTAGCAGTCATATTAGATAAATTTAAGGAAATGTCAAATAGTATTAAAACACGAAGTGAGTAATCAAAATCCACCAAAAACGAGTTTTCCAATAATATTAAAATTCAAGGAGAAACACAAGGCAAGGAGCTAAGAAACTTACATACAAATTTTGTAAACTTAAAAACACAAAGGGAGGGAATAGGTACTAAAGTAAATAAAATCTCGGATATAGAGGAGACCTTATTAAATTTACCTAAGAAATTACAGCTTAAGATAGAGAAATATGGCAGTTTAGTACAAAACAAAGTTAATTAACAGTTTAAAGAGATAACTGTAAAACTGAAACAAATAGAAGAACCTACAAGCCAGGAATTCTATGATATACATACCCAAATCTCAGAGATGTGAGATTGGATTGAGGCAGCATAACAAAGTAAATAATTTAGTGAAGTACGCAGTAGCCCAAATATATAGACTAGTTTGGAGGAGAACCTATAGGGATTAGTTGAATCAGAAGTGCAAAGGAATGTTGGGTCTGCTAGTGTTATCACCAAATCTTTGGGCAATATTGTAGTACACCAAAAGGAATTTTGGAAGTTTACACCAGATGGTCCTGTACAACCAGCTTTGCCTTTTCAAAACAATGGTGATGTTTTACAGAAGCTAAAAATTTAGCACAAACTTCAATGTGAGATGCATTTAATAGTTTCCAGAAAAAAATTCTATCTTGAAATCACAGAAAATCCAAATCAATTCTGGTCATACACCAATGGCAAGACATAAATACCTTCTCACTGCATGATAGCAATGTAATCATACCAGTGTCCGTGCCACTAAGGCACTTTAACTAAATATGGTTTCCCAAAATTTCTTTGCCAGAGAAGATAAAGTAAATATTCCTGAATTTGAATCAAGAACTGCTGCCAAGATGAGAAATTTAGAAGTACATAACCTCAGTGTAGCAACACTTACTAAATGTAAGTCCCCTAGTCCAGCACGTATACCAATTAGATTCCTTTCAGGGTATGCTGATAGAATGGCTTTGTACTTAACAATCAGATATGGCCACTTGCTTGAGGAAATATTGGTACCTAAAGACTGGAAAATTACTTAGGTCAACCCAGTTATCAAGAAAGAAAATATGAGTATTCTGACGGATTACAGAGCCCCTATCACTGACGCCAGTTTGCAGTATGATTTTGGAACATGTACTGTATTTCAACATTGTTAATTACTTTGAAGAAAATAATCTGCTGACACAAAATCAACACAGATCCAGGAAAGTATCATTCTTGTGGAACACATCTAAAACTTTATTCTCACAAAGTAATGAGTACTATCAACAGGGGTCTCAAATTGATTCCACATCTCTACATTTCCTAAAGGCTTTTGACACCATTCCCTGCAAGGGGCTTGAGACATGGCAGTGGGTTGTTATAACAATGTGCACACTCAGGCTGATAATTAAACAAATTAAACACTTAACCATAATAATTAAGAAAAGTAATTAGCTCAAAATCTTGTTCACTTTTGTGGTATTTTACTGCACTAAGAATGATGAAAACACCATAGTGGTTGGAGTATATATACTGGAGATTCTTGAGTTCTAATTCAGCAACCCTATGAGAATTTACTTACATGATGGAGTGAGTGCAAGGCGACTAGACCACGCGTTCAGGGGAAAATGCTGCTGGCAGTCCCCAATATTGCCAGTCAACATGGTGTATGAAACCAGTGGAGTCTAGAAAGGGTAGATGCAAGTGGAGTTCATGCATGGTAAACTTAAAATCATGGACAGAAAGAATCAGGAGAATGGAGTGGCGCACCATTTTAAGGAAACAGCTTGGCAGATGTTTAGCAAGTCTCCTGCCATCATGACTGCACACCAAGGTTTGTATTGTACACGTACTGTACTACGAATGAGGTCTGAGTAATGTCTCACAGGCCATGAACTTTATGACGATTTTTCAAATATATTTCTGCTGGTGACAAATTGTTGAGGCTTAGTCACAAATAGTTAAAGAGCCTTTGGCAGGTTCAATAAGTCACTCCTAATTGTGAAGGTAGATTAGGCATAGCATACTGGCAAACTGTTAACTGTTCAAGTGTTGTGATTTTATCATCGCTGATGACCGTTTGCTTGCAACTCAAAATTTGTGGAATTTATTAGCTTGGAGGAAATCTTATTAACTATTTACAGCTTTCCAAACTATCCTGGTGAGGTGTGATAAGTCCTGTGTGACAAACAGCATTAATTGCATCTCTCCAACACAGATAAGCTGTGTTGTGGCATTTAGAAAACACAGATTCTTATGTGAGTGAAGTTTCACCTTTGTATTGCTGGTATGGGGACACTTGTGTTTGAGCTGGCTCTGCAAATTCTGATACATGCCAGCTTCAATTTTGATTTCATGTAATTATGAATTTACAGCCACTTTCTTTCAAGACACTTAGCTCCACAATATAGTTCACTTCTATCTGAACTAGTTTCTCTTCATCCATAGTTAAATTAAAATTCCCCAAGTGTGGTTGTGTTGAAAACTTAAGAGGGCAGAATTCACATTTTTTGAGTGCAGCATACTGATGAGCAAGTTTGTCAGGTGGAAGAAGTGTAGGTGGCCTGCTGTATTGTCAGGTGTGTCAGTACTAAAATTTTGCTCTGTATCCCTGTAAACTGCCACCTACTGTAACAGAGAATAATGCACAGCAGTACATTGTCAATTAGGATTTTAAATTCTGCATTCTCTCACTGTCAGCTGATGTATTTTTGTTGTGAGCAGCACCAACACAATTCTCAGATTCATAGTAAAAATTAATCTAGCCATGAGAGGACACTAGAAATGCTGCAATATGGTGCATCAACTGGGAGTAATTTGGAATAAAGCTGAATAAACAGTAAAGAACTGCCAAACAATGGAAAATCCAGGATGGAATGTAACGATATTATGAAAAGGAAGGAAGTTGTTACTCACCATATAGCGGAGATACTGAGTTACAGCTAGGCACAACTAAAAGACTCTCTCAATTAAAGCATTCAACCATTAAGGCCTTCGTCAACAATAGACAAAATGCGCGCACACACACACACACACACACACACACACACACACACACACACGCACATGCAAACACAACTCACACACACAAAACTGAAGTCTCTGGCAGCTGAAGTCACACTGTGAGCAGCAGCACCAGTGCATGATGGGAGTGTGACTGGGTGGAGGTAAGGAGGTGGCTGGGGGGAGGGTGGGGGCGGGGGGAGGGTAGGTGTAGTATGGTGGGAGTGGTGAACAGTGAAATGCTGCAGGTTAGCCTGGGCGGCAGAGGAGGTGGGGAGGAGGGGGCAGGAGTAGCACTAAAGTAGAGAAATAAAAAGACTGGGTGTGATGGTAGAATAATGGCTGTGGAGTGCTGGAATGAGAACATGGAAAGGACTGGATGGGTGAGGACAGTGACTAACGAAGGCTGAGGTCAGGAGGGTTACGGGAACATAGGATGTATTGCAGGGAAAGTTCCCACCTGTGCAATTCAGAAAAGCAGGTATTGGTGGGAAGGATCCGTATACCACAGGCTGTGAAGCAGTCATTGAAATGAAGGATATCATGTGTGGCAGCATATTCAGCAACAAGTTGGTCCACTTGTTTCTTGGCCACAGTTTGTTTGTGGCGATTCATGTGGACAGACAGCTTGGTGGTTGTCACACCTACACAGAATGCAGCCAATGGTTGCAGCTTAGCTTGTTGATCACATGACTGGTTTCACAGGTATCCCTGCCTTTGATGGGATAGGTGATGTTAGTGACTGGACGGGAGTAGGTGGTGGTGGGTGGATGTATGGGACAGGTCTTCCATCTAGGTCTGTTACAGGGGTGTGAGCCATGAAGTAAGGGATTGGGAGCAGAGGTTGTGTAAGGATGGATGAGTATATTGTGTAGGTTTGGGGGATGACGGAATACCACTGTGGGAGGGGTGGGAAGGATAGTGGGCACGACGTTTCTCACTTTAGGGCATGACAAGAGATAATTAAAACCCTGGCAGAGAATGTAATTCAGTTGCTGCAGTTCTGGACCCTCCAAAATTCCCTACCACCACCATACAGAATCCAGAGCATAAACAGACCTGCAACACAGTCATGAAACTTTCCTCCAGAAGCCTTAGCCCCACAGAAATATCAGTCCTTTCCAAAGGCCTCACCTTTGCCCCACTCCCACAAATCTGTGGTATGGCTATGCACCTGCATAGCACCATCCTGTGCCAAACTATTCATGTGCCATCTAGAGGAATCCTTCCTAAAAACCCAGAATCCTAAACCTCTCATCTGGTTCAGATTCACTGATGACATCTTTGCTATCTGGAGCGAGGGTGAGGAAACCCTATCCACAGGGTTCAGATTCATTGATGACATCTTTGCTATCCGGATCGAGGGTGAAGAGACTCTATCCAAATTCCTCCAGAACCTCAACAACTTCTCACCCATTTCCTTCACTTGGTCCTACACAACCCAAGAAGCCACCTTCCTATATGTTGAACTCCACCTCAAAGATGGCTACATCAGTACCTCCGTCCATACCAAACCTACCAACCACCAGCAATAACTCCATTTCGACATCTACCGCCCATGACGTACCAAGAAGTCCCATCCGTAAAGCCATGCCACCTGTGGTAGTCACACCTGCAGTGACAAGCAGTTCCTCTCAAAATATAATGAGAGTTTCACTGGAGTCTTCACTGACCATAATTATCCATCCAACCTTGTACAAAAACAAATCACCCTGCCTTATCTTTCCAGTCCCCCAGCATCTCCCAAAGTCCCACCATCTGGCCACAGAGGAGCAGTCCCCTCGTAACTCAGTACCATCCAGGACTGGAGCAATTGAATTACATTTCCTGCCAGGGTTTTGATTACATCTCATTGTGCTCTGAAATGAGAAATATCCTGACCACTACCCTTCCCAGCCCTCCCACATTGGTATTCCACTGTCCACCGAAACTACACAATATAATTGTCCATCCTTAGATAACACCTGCTTCCAATCCCTTACCCCATGGCTCATACCCCTGTAATAGTCCTAGATGCAAGACCTGTCCCATACATCCTCTCACCACCACCTACTCCAGTCTGGTCATTAACATCACCTATCCCATCAAAAGCAGGGATACCTGTGAAACCAGTCATATTGTCTACAAGCAAAACTGCAACCATTGTGCTGCATTCTATGTAGGCATGACAACCAACAAGCTGTCTGTCCACATGAATGGCCACCATCAAACTGTGGCCAAGAAACAAATGGACCACCCTGTCACTAAACTCGCTGCCAATCACGATATCCTTCATTTCAATGACTGCTTCACAGCCTGTCCCATATAGATACTTCCCACCAACACCAGCATTTCTGAATTGCACAGGTGGGAACTTTCCTTGCAGTACATCCTACGTGCCCATAACCCTCCCAGCCTCAACCTTCATTAGTCACTGTCTTCACCCATCCAGCCCCTTCCCTGTTTCCTTTCCAGAACTACACAGTCATCATTCCATCATCACATCCAGTCTTTTTATTTCTCTCCTTATTCGCTACTGTTCCCCCCCCCCCTCCCCCACCCCGCACCTCTCCCCTATCCTCTGTCCAGCCTGCAGCACTTCACTGTCTGCCACCCCCACCACACTATCCCTCCCCCTCCCTGCCCCAGCTTCCTCCTTACTCCCACCCAGTCGCCACTCCCAGCATGCACTGGTGCTGCACTCACTGTGCGGTTTCAGTTGCCTGAGACTGCAGCCATGTGTTGTGTTGCATGAGTGTGTGTGTGTGTGTGAAAGTTTTATTTGTGACAGTCTTTTTGTCAGGTCTATTTGCGATTCACCATCTCTGCTATATGGAGAGTAGCAACTTTCTTTTTCGTAATATTATTACAGTAAAGGACTGTTTTAGAATGGTGTGTCATGGTGCCAAAATTCATTACAGAAGGCTATGGAGGAATTAGTAATATGGTACATAGGTTTTGTCAGATATGCTCCAAGTTTAAGATAGGAATAAGCAAGACTCAAGTAAAACAGCCATGTTGGAGATACATCCAGCTTTCAGCACCATGCAAGTGTGTCTCTGCAGCCAAGGAGCAGCATCAACACACCACATCAGCATGGCGGTCAGCGCAGCAGGAGTCTATATGCCGACAGTTGCCACACAGTCAAGCTCTCTAATATTCTTAACTAACTGTTGGGAACATTAATACAAAATGTCATATCAAAGACCCAGCAGATATCCAGGTACTAGATGATCAACTAATTTCAGTGGGTGTTGCTAAGAAACAATTAATGACACAAGTTTTTACTCCAGATATGTACTCAACACAAGTAGTGTTTGATGACGAGCAGAGAGTAGAATTTTCAATTATTGTAGAGTTATCACAAGTGAAAGTGGAACCATTAGAGATTAATTTGAGCAATTCAGTGATGACAGGCACTGGTGACACTCAGTTAATGACAGATGATACGGAAAAGCCAGGTGAAGCTGCAGGGAGAAAATGTTTTGCTGATTTCGCAAATTGCAATACTAAGGGATCTCAAGATGGAACTCACTGAAAACATAGGTTAACTAGTGCAGAGTTAAGTGGAAAAAATAAATGACAATGTCCAAATTGGAATCGAGGAATCGAATGCCAATGTGGAAGCAGTAAATTCGCATGGATTAAAAATGGAAGTAAAGCACTGGTGAACAGTTTACAAAATATAAGTTGCCGTTAGAAGTCCGCATCTCGTGGTCGTGAGGTAGTGTCCTCGCTTCCCACACCTGGGTTCCCGGGTTCGATTCCCGGCGGGGTCAGGGATTTTCTCTGCCTCATGATGACTGGGTGTTGTGTGCTGTCCTTAGGTTAGTTAGGTTTAAGTAGTTCTAAGTTCTAGGGGATTGATGACCTCAGATGTTAAGTCCCATAGTACTCAGAGCCATTTGAACCATTTGCCATTAGAACACTAAGTGGAAACACAATAAAAAGAGATTGTTACAAGGTATATTCTATTGCTGTTGTGATGTGCACTAATTGTAACAAATGCCCCATAGAATCAGTATCAAAAATCTTCTAAACATTGGAAGAGATTCAGACTGGTTATCATGTCTTCATGGCATTGTTAGAGTTAAGACAAATAGAGTATGAAACTAAATTTAATGATGACTTTCTTGTATCCCAGTCCAATAATTTTGACAGCCAGTCAGAAGGCATGGTCACAGATGATAGCTGCTAGGTAGCTCCCCTATAGTCTCCAAGCACTGCTGTTGGCACTACATGTGGGTCATGCCCACCACACTGGTCTGTTGATGCTCACAGTTGTCCTATAAAGTCAGCAGTCGAGGGGCTCAGATCACAGTCATGTTCTGACACTGCTCATGATTGTTTATCCATTCATCATCGGTCTGGTCGCTGATACTTGCTATGTTCTGGTATCTGATTTGGTTTTGCTCTCTGGTCTTGGCATTTTGCCATGCAGTGTGTGTTGTCAGTTGTCCCTGTTGTGTGTGCGTTCTTGTATCAGTGATCCCCCATTGATATCATCAGCCCATCAGCCGGTGCGCACGGTCTCGCTCGATTCCAGTTACTAGAATTGGTGATGAGGCAAAAGGGTAACAGTGCATTATGGACACTAAACTTGTAAAGCTCACAGAACAGCAACAGCAACAGCTGCTCCTGCAGCAGCAATTCAACAGCAGTTCCAACAGGAGTCCCAACAGCAAATGGACCTTCTGCATCTGGAAATTCAGTTTCTATTAGAAAGATTACAGTTATAGGTTCACAATCCATGTAGCATGTTGTCACCTCCCAGACAGAGTCTCACCCACCTACATTTCTGTCATTTTATGATACCAACAAGGATTGGGGCATGTATTTGCAGCAGCTGAAACAGCACTTCGCCACTTTTTAGGTTTCTGATGATACTCTCCAAGAGTTGCTCTTCCTTTCTTGGGCCTCCGGCGGATTGTATCGTCATTTCACCTGTGCCAACCTGTCTTCCAAAACCTCATATACTGACTCCTTTATTTGTGATGTAGTGATACAACTGGCTCCAGATTCAGAATATCTGCAAGCTAGACAACCCTTTCTTGGATGACATACTGAAAATCATGCACTCTTTTGAGATCGTGCAGGCAGTAAATGAATGTCTTAAACCCCACCCCCAGGCTGCAGCAGTTCAGCAACCACCATGGACACTGAATTCTTGCAACCCTTCTTCCCAATGGCGGTGTTATGATTCCTCACTTTCGGACATGTCAATGATCTCTCAGCAGCCAGTCCTGCTCTATTGGCACACAGAGCATGGTCTAACTTCTTGTCCTGTCTGTTTTGTGATGCACCAACATACAGACTGCCGTGATTGCTGGGCACACTGCACTCATTGTGGAAAGGATGGACATCTCCAAACTGTCTGCTGTCAGGCATCAGGTCGATCAGACCCACTCCTAACTTGTGCATGAACTTCAGGCCATCATTCCCCAGGGCAATCCTTGTGCCCCCAAGTTATTTACTGATCTCACCATCGCTCGTCAGGATGTTCATTTTCAAGTTGTCATGAGAGCGACGGTTTCCCTGGTCAGTCTCCTGATAAGCGCTCATCTGGGTTACCCAGCACTGGCCCCACCCTCTCGCAAGTCGACTCCCCTTAGAAGTCAGTTCACCACTAGGGCAACATACAAGGTGGTTAATGCTGTGTATTGTCGACAGTCATTCAGCTGGCAATATTTTCAGCCTGGATACTTTCTTGCTGTTTGGGTTCTCCATTATGGATGAAGTTCAGGTCATCTTGGACACACAGTGCACTTACAGGAACTTGATGATATTTGTGCCTCTTTCGTGGCTCTGTTTGAGCCTGGCTTGAGGCGTGCCAGTAATTTTGAGGCATATATTTCTTTACGTCGAGATGTAGTGCCCTGTTTCTGTCGAGCATGTCCTCTTACAGCCTCCTTACAGATGGTTGTTAAGTTCAAACTAGGTTGTCTTCACAATGCTAGGGTCATAGAACCAGTCAAAACTAGTGCTTGGGCCACAATCCTGTTCATGGTCCAGAAGCCATATGGCTCCCTCTGACTATGTGAAGATTTTAAGTTGACACTCTATGCCCAAGCTCTGGTAGAGATGTACCCCATACCACATCAAGAGGACCTCCTTCCAAAGCCTGCTGTAGGTGAATGTTTTTCTAAAATATGTCTTGCTGATGCTTATTTAAAGATTCCACTAGATGAAGAATTGCAACACATTGTTTTCATCAATATACCTTTTGGCTTACACAAATACAAGTGTTTGTCTTTTTGGATTTCTCCTGCTCCAGTGATCTTCCAGTGATTCCTGGAACAGTTAACCATTTCCATACCAGCTTTTACCAATTACCTTTATGATTTAATTGTTATGGGTACTATGCCCCAAGACCACCTGTGTAGCCTGCATTCCCTCTGTAGTACATCATGTGATGCAGGGCTCAAATGCCATCTGCACAAATGCCAGTGTTTTCAGGAACAGGTGGGCTGCCTTGGCCACTTGCTCACCAAAGACAGGATCCAGCCCACTGATCATAATGTTTCCACTACTGACTCTCTATCATGTCCCCAAAACCTCCAGGAGTTACAGGCATTTTTGGGCAAAGTGAGTTAATATTCTAAGTCCATTCCACAGACAGCACACATTATGCATCCCCTCAACCAGTTGCAGAAGAAAGGCATTCCATTTCAGTGGTCGGCAGGCCATGAGCAGGCCTTCACACAGCTGAAATGTATGTTACGCTCTGCACCCTGCCTTACCTCTTTTTCCCGTCATGCCCCCTTGTTTTGACTGTGGACACTTCCCCTATGGCATTGGTGCAGTGCTAGCACACCATAATGATGATGGTACAGAGCAACTGATCGCCTATGCATCAAATACACTGATGCCTGCGCAACGCAATTACTCCCCGATTGAGAAAGAGACATTGGTGGTCATATGTGCTGCGAAGAAATTCCATGTGTACCTATTGTGGACCCAGTTTACCCTTGTTACAGACCATAAGCTATTAGTATCACTCTTTGGGCCACACTCTTGGCTTCCAGAGTGGACAGCTCAGAGGCTCCAACATTGGGCTCTTTTTCTCAGCTCCTACAATTGCACCACCAAGTACAAGTCTACTGCACAACATGCAAACACACATACCCTCTCACATTCACTATCAGGACCAAGCCCAGCATTTGACCAACTGGAGATCTCCATTTTCACTTTGATGAGGAATGACAACACACCTGGGATGGGTTTCCTATCACTGTTACTCACACTGCAGCGGACATGTGCTGCGACCCTATCTTTCAGCCTGTCATACACTATGTACTACAAGGATGGCCCACTTATTTTGCAAAGTCAATGATCTTCAGCTCTGAACCTGGGCTCACCTCTCTCATCAATTGTTCATCATCTCCAATGTGCTCCTGATGAATGTCGAGACAGGTAAGCACAGCGCTGTCATCCCAACTACCTAATGCACTCACATCTTGGAACTTCTCCATCACGGGCACTGGAATATGTCATGGACAAAAGTCCTTGCCAGGTGACATGTCTACTGACCAGGATTGAATGAGGACATGGAGGATATGGTGTGCCACTGTTCTGCATGTGCACAAAATCAAGCTGCTCCACTTCAGTCTTTTGCGCCCTGGCCTACTCCCCATCGCCCTTGGGATTGCAATCATCTCAACTTTGCTAGTCCCTTTGTTGGCACTATGTGGCTCACTGTCATAGATGCTTATTCAAACTACCCCTAAGCAGTCAGCATGATGTCCACTATAACTACCACTATGCAGTCAGAATGACGTCCACTGTCACAGCTGCCATACTCAATGCCCTTTTGTAGAGTGTCACCACTGAGGGGCTTCCTCACACCATCACAACTAGCAATGGACCCCAGTTCACAGCTACAGCCTTTGAACAGTTCTGCACCACCAATGGCATCAAAAATCCTTATAGCCCTATGTTTCATCCCTCCTCCAATGGTGAAGTGATGCAGATGTGTGCACATTTAAAAAAGAAATGTTGAAGGCCGTGGGTGCATCTATCATAACAGCGGAAATCATGATGTTCCTGAGTGCCTATAGGCCAATCCTATCCATGACCACTGCCCAGCAGAACTCCTCTATGGTCAACAGTCTCATATCCTCCTCCAACTCCTGGCACCCCAACCCAAGGAACCCCAGACCCGACATGGTGGACAATACCTTCCAGGTTCAGCTGTTTGGGCATGTCGCTATCGATCGAAACCCTCACAGATGCCGGCTATAGTAGTGAACACTAATGATGGTGCAGCACCTTATGACGATTGGCACCCCAAGAGGTTTGAAGCACTGGCACATAAACCAACTTCGTTCCTGCCTCCAGCCTGCACCTCCAGCAGTGGATCACTCTTGAGTCCCCGACCTCATACGTTCCTCTGCCTCACAGAGTACCATTTGTGTTCCAGTACATCATTGGCAGCTCCTGAGCTCCTGTGGGCACAGGTAAGGAGGTCGAGACACCACCACAACTTCCATCTGCTCTGAGGATCATCCCCCACACTGCAGTTCCTCAGCACAGTGCCCCCATCCCTTCTATCAGCTGGCAGCCTCCACTGATGGGACATGACCTGTTCACCTTCTATAACATTGCCTAGGGCACTTCAGGCTCTATGTGCCCATTTTGGGAGGGAGGGATGTGGTATCCCAGCCTGACAATTTTTACAACCCACCAGAAGGCATGGATGTAGATGACAGGAGCTAGGGAGCACCCCTATAATCTGCGAGCGCTGCTGTCACTGCCACAGTGCTATGCACAGGCCACACCCACTGCACCAGCTTATCAGCACTTAAATAAAGCTGGCAGCACAGGGGCTAAGACCACAGTCGTGTTTTGACAGTGCTAGTGATTGTTTATCCATTCATCCTCTCTCTGGTCACTGATAGTTGCTACGTCTTGGTATCCAGTTTGATTTTGCTCTGTGGTCTTGGTATTTTGCCTTGAGGTATGTGTTGTCAGTCATCCCTGTTGTGTGTGTCTGTGCTGTACTGGTGATTCCCCATTGACACTATCAGCCCATTGGCTGGTGTGCCCCAGTCTTGCTTGATTCTGGTTACTAGAGAGTTAAGTAGCATTCGTAACAACTTATGTTTGGAACAGAGTAATAATTTTAAGGGGCCTGTGAGAGATACAACTCAAGTGATGATCACAGAGCAAACAGCGCATGAATCACTTCAAAGAGGACAGGTTGTGCATAATAAGACACTGAACTCATCAATGATTAAAAATGAACAAGCAATCTGCAAAAATGAACAAGCAATCTCCAAGATGTAAAGATGGGGTGAACAGGCTTCATCGTGTGCTCCAGCGCACACAGCATTCTTTCGCTGTATGAAATTTAATTACTTAAATCTACTTAGAAATGTGCATCCAAACTTGATCATACAGACATTCTTGGGCGTGTTGCACATATCCTGATTAGAGAAGAAACAGATTTCTTTTGTGATAGGCTGTTTACAAGAGGACACTGTTAGATGGGTTAAAGAGGTGTCTAATACTTGTATTGATTTATCAAAGTGTAGTGACAAGTTTTTAAAAGAATATTGGTCTGAAGAGAGTCAAAGGGAGTTGTTGGTGGGTTTCTGGACTGATAACAAATATCAAGCAGATCATGGAACCTGAAAGAAACTTGTGAATTTTGGTGGAAGCAAATCAAATTTCTTGACTTGGGTATGGCTATCGAACTGTTAGCTGTGGGCAGGAATAAATATTGCCATTAAAAATCTGTTGGGAATTGGTAGCTGCACCTAGGGGCAATTATGACCAGTATATGAGGTTCACAGAATGAGTGGAACATTTGCATGGTAGGGACAGCAGCCAGCAAAGTGTGTCATGATGGAGAGAAGAGGGGAGGCTGATACAGCTTATGCATGACACTGTTCACTCGTGTAATGGATGTGATGAGTGACAGAATATTGTGCACAGTGGAGAAGAAATGGAACATGACAATCAGACTCTTCATGATGACACATTAAACTAGACAATGTCTCAGTGAGGGACTGGCCGGAGGCATAGAGGTCTGAGATCCCATCACCTAATGAAACTCCAGAGCAGAATGGATACGGAATTCATATTAACATATAACAGCCAGCAGAGGCCGCAAGTGACCTTGGAGGTGAGGTGCAGGTGCTGATGGGGGTATTAGTACCAGGGCTAGCACGCCGTTGCATTTAGCAGGGATTGCGAGTAACTTGGGACAAGAAATGGGGAGAGGTGGCCTTGGACACTGTTGTCACAAAACGAATGAAGGGAGCACATGAAATAGCAGAAGGCACAACCAGAAAATGTGGTATGCTAAGGACTCTAACATAATAAAGAGGCCTGGAGGTGGGGATGTGTTTGGAATCGTGACATTACTTGAAGAACAAACATCAATGGCAGTGGAAACAGTAAACAATAGAGGTTCACTGAGACAGCAAATGGGGGATCTGTGGGGTTCAAAATTAGATATTCAAAACAGCAGGAATGAAAATAGGCACAAAGAACAAACCAGTGAAATTGTACAAGCAGCAAAAATATGTAGAGCAGGAGTGCTGAGAGAGGAAAGCAGCATTAAGTTTGTGTTCAAGGAAAATTTGAAATACGTACAACCATGAAGGTTAAATTAGAAGGAAATTGAGCTTTTGGACTCACAGGCTGAATGGGCCGAGGCCCAGAGCATGTGGGGACTGTTGCTTCATGACAGCCTGCTTAAAGGATTCCAACTGAACTGTTGCTTTGAGGCAGGATACTTAAACAAGCCCTGTGTGGCAATGACCATTAACTGCATCTCCTCAATACAGGTAATCTGTATTGTAGCATTTATAAAACATGCAAACAAGCCCAGGGAGCAGACAACATTCTGTTAGAACTGCTGATAGCCTTGGGACAGCCAGACATGACAAAACTCTTCCATGTACTGAACAAGATGTTTGATACAGGCAAAATACCCTCACACTTCAAGAAGAATGTAATAATTCCAATTCCAAAGAAAGTAGGTGCTAACAGGTGTGACAACTGCCAAACTATCAGTTTGGTAAGTCATGGTTGCAAAATTCTAAGACAAATTCTTTAAAGAAGAACGGAGAAACTGGTAGAAGCTGACCTGGGAAAAATTAGTTTCAATTCTGGAAAAATGTAGGAACACTCGAGGCAATAGTGAACATATGACTTCTCATAGAAGTCAGGTTAAGGAAAGGAAAACCTATGTTTATAGCATTTGAAGACTTAGAAAAACTTTTGACAATGTTGACTGGAGTACTTTCTTTGAAATTTGGAAGGTAGCAGGAGTAAAATACAGCAAACAGAAGCCTATTTACAACTTGTACAAAAACCAGATGGCAGTTATAAGAGTCAAGAGGCATGAAAGGGAAGTAGTAGTTGAGAAAGAAATGAGACAGGTTTGTAGCCTATTCCTGATGTTATTTAATCTAGATGTTGAGCACACACTAAAGAAAACAAATGAAAAATGTGGAATAGAAATTAAAGCACAGGGAGAAGAAATAAGAACTTCAAGGTTGGCAAATGACATTTTAATTCTGTCACAGACAGCAAAGAACTTGGAAGAGCAGTTGAATGAGATGGACAGGATCTTGAAAGCAGAATATAAGATTATGTCAAACAAAATCAAAACAAGGACAATGGAATGTAGGTGAATTAAATCATGTGATGCTGAGGGAATTAGATCAGAAAATGAGACACTTAACATAGTAGATGAGTTTTGCCATTTGGGCAACAAAATAACTGGTGATGGCCAAAGTAGAGAGGATATAAAATGTAGACTGCCAATGGAAAGAAAAGCATTTCAGAAGAAGAGAAATTTGTTATCAACAAATATAGATTTAAATGTCAGGAAGTATTTTCTGAAAGTAATGTATTTGTATGGGGTGTATCCACGTATGGAAAGAAGAGAATAAAAGCTTTAGAAATGTGGTGCTACAGAAAAATGTTGAAGATTAGATGGGTAGATCTCATGACTACTCAGGAAGTACTGAATAGAACTGAAGAGCAAAGAGGTTTGTGGCATTGTGGCACAATCTGACTAGAAGAAGAGATTGATTGGTAGGACACATTTTGCGACATCAAGGGATCACCAGTTTAGTACTGGAGGAAAGCGTGGAGGGTTAAAAATCTTAGAGGGAGACCAAGAAATGATTTCAGTAAGCAGATTCAGAAGGATGTAGGTTGCAGTAGTTATTCAGAGATGAACAGGCTTGTACATGGTAGAGTAGCATGGAGAGCTGCATCAAACCAGTCTTTGGACTGAAGACCGTAACAACAACACTCTTATGTTAGTGAATTTTTGTGTGTGGCCTTTGCACCACTGGTGTCGGCACACTCATGTTTAAGACTGCTTTGAGAATTCTGATAAGCCCCATCTTTGATTTTGTTTTAATGTAATTATGAATGTACAACCACTTATTCTGAGGACACTGGGCTCCAAAATATAGTTCCCTTCTAGAAGAATTAGTTTCTCTTCATTCATAGTTATATTCAAACTCTTCAAGTGAGCTTGTGTTGAACACTTAAATATTCAGAATTCACATTTTTTGAGTGCAACATACTGATAGCTGCGCTAGAGGGAAGGTCATGTAAGTTTGTCAGGTGGATTAAGTGCAGCTGGCCTGTAAGGATGCAGTAATGGCAAGTAGTTCAGTACTAAAATAGTGCTCTGAATCATTGTGAACTGCTACCTATTGTAACAGAGCATTATTTCCAACAGTACATAGTCAATTAGGGTTTGTCATTCTGTATTCTCACAGAGTCGGGCGATATATTTTAGTTGCGTTTGACCTTAACACAACTGTTAGATACACAGTAAAATTTAATCTGATCATGAGATGATACTGGAAATGTTGCATGCTTCTAACAAAATTACGTGGCTATGGAGTATCACCTCATTTGTGCGACTGGATTCACGATTTCCTGTCAGAAAGGTCACAATTTGTAGTAACTGACAGACAGTCATCAAGTAAAACAGAACTGATATCTGGTATTCCCTAAGAAAGGGTTAAAGGCCTTCTGGTGTTTCTAATCCATATAAATGACTTAGGGCAGAATCTGAGCAGCCTTCTTAGATTGTTTGAACATGATGCTGTCATTTATCGTCTAGTTAAGCCATCAGAATATCAAAAGCAATTCTAGAATGATTTATACAAGATATCTGTATGGTGCAACAACAAGTGTGAGGACATCTACTTGAGTCCTAAAAGGAATCCATTAAATTTTGGTTACATGATAAATCACACAAATCTAAAAGTCAAATCAAACAATGAAAACTCCAGGTTGGAATAATGACAATATTAAGAGAAGGATAGATTGCTAACTGCCATATAGAGGGGATGTTAAGTTCACACAACAGAGACTGCTCAACATGTGAGATTTAGGCCAAAAGACCTTCCTCTAAAGTAGACAACACACACAAATTCACACAAGCACAACTCTCACACACATGACCACTGTCTCTGGCCACTGAAGCCAGTCTGCAAACAACTGCATGTGAAATGAGAAGCAGTCTGGCTGGTGGGGGTAATGAGGAGGCTGAGGTGGAAAGGGGGAGGGGTAGCAGGGTTGGGCTGGGGAACAGTTAAGTGCTGCTTGTGGGAGCATGCAGAGACATGGTGGTAACAGAAAGACAGTTAGGTGACATTTTTTCAAGAAATTTTTCCCTATGCACATTCCTCCAATACCTCAACAATGCTTCACCATTCCCCCTCAAACCAACAAGCTACCTTCCCCAATGTTGATCTCCACCCCAAAGATGGCTACATCAGTACTTCCATCCATATCAAACCTACCAACCCCCAACAATACCTCCACTTAGAAAACTGACATCCCTTCCATAACAAGAAGTTCCTTCCATACAGCCTAGACACCCATGGCCATTGTAGCTGTAGTGATGAGCAGTGCTTCTCCAAATGTACCAAGGGTCTCACAGAGGCTATCATGGACCAAAATTACCCTCCTTATCTTGTATAGAAACAGATCTCCCACGCCTTGTCTCTCCAGTCACCTACCACCTCCCACATTCCCACCATCCAGATATAAAGGAAAATTTCCTTGTGACTCAGTACCACCCAGGACTGTAGCAACTGAATCACACTTTCTGCCAGGGTTTTGACTGTCTCAGTCATACCCTGAAATGAGAAATATCCTACCCACTATCCTTTGCATCCTTCCCCCAGGAGTGTTCCGCCACCCACCAAACCTGCACAATATCGTTGTCTGCCCTATTCCACCCCTGCCTCCAACCTCTTCCCTCACGCCTTATAACTCTGCAACAGACCTAGATGCAAGACCTGTCCCACATGTCCACCCATCAATACCTACTCCAATCCACTCACAAACATCACTTACTCATCAAAGGCAGAGTTACCTGTGAAAGCAGCCATGCAATTTATAAACTAAACTGCAGCCTCTATGCTGCTTTCTACATGGTCGTCACAGTCAACAAGCTATCTGTCTGCATGAATAGCCATTGACAAATTGTGGCCAAGAGACAGGTGGGCAACCTGTTACTGAACATTCTGCCCAATATGATGTGCTTCAGTTCATTGACTGCTTCATAGCCTACACCAACTGGATCCTTACTACCAACAGCAGCTTTTCTTAATTGCACTGCTGGGAAATCTCTCTATGGAATATTCTGCATTCCCAGACCTCAACCATCGCTAGTCCCTGGTCTCCAACTGTCTATCCTCTTCTCCGCTCCCACTCCAGTACTACATAGCGTTCTATTCTACAAACATACACACTAGTCTCTCTTTCCCCTTTTCTCCTCCTCTACTTCTGTATTTTTTCCCTGGCCTCTTTCTCTCCTTTCCCACTGCCCCTCTCCTCCCAACCTCCCTACTGCACCTAGCTGCCCTACCCTGTCCCCACCATGTTCCTGCATGCTCCCACAAGCAACACTTTACCACCCTCACCCCTATCCTGCTATACCTGTCCCTCCCACCTCAGCCTCCTCCATACCCCCTCAACCCAGAAGGTTTCTTTCATGATGCGCAGTTGCTTGCAGTCTGGTCTCAGTGGCCAGAGACAGTGGTCTTGTTTGTGCGAGTTGTGCTTTTGTGAATGTATGCATGTTGTCTATTGGCTTAAAGCTCAAATGTTTAGCAGTCTTTTGGTGGGCCTGTCTGCATCTCAATGTCTCCTCTACATGGTTTTTTAATGTCGTGTGACGAGGGCCTCCAGTCGGGTAGACCGCTCGCCTGGTGCAAGTCTTTCGATTTGATGCCACTTCGGCCACTTGCATGTCAATGGGGACGAAATGACGATGATTAGGACAACACAACACCCATTCCCTGGGCGGAGAAAATCTCCGACCCAGCCGGGAATCGAACCCGGGCCCTTAGGATTGACAGTCTGTCGCGCTGACCACTCAGCTAACGGGGGCGGACCTCTACATGGTGATTAGCAATCTAACCTTTTCATAATACTGTCAAATCTAAGGCTCTCAATGCAAATAAATACACATGAATAACAATTATGAACAACTTACATGGGAACAATCACATAGTTAAAGTGGTGGGCAAGTCCAACCAAATACTGCATTTTATTCGTAGAACACTTAGAAGAAGCAACAAATGCACTAAACAGACTCTGGTAAGGGACCCTTAGCAGACAGAAATGACAGAGAATAACAAAAAAAAGTTCAAAGAAGGGCAGCTAGTTTTTTATTATTGCAAAATAAGGGAGAGAGTGTCACAGATACAATATGTAATTTGGGTGGCAACCATTGAAACAAAGGCCTTTTTCCCTGCAGCAACATCTTTTTACAAAATTTCAATCTCCAAACTTCTCCTCTGAATGCAACAATATTTTGTTGATATGCATCTACATAGGCAGAGAATCTTGTAAATAAGCAATATCAGAGCTCATATGGAAAGATTTAAGGGTTCGTTTTTCCCATTTGCTGTTCAAAATTAAATGGTATAGAAACACAATGAAAGTTGTTCAATGAACCCTCTGCCAGGCACTTAAGTCTGTATTGCAGAGCAGTCATATAGATGTAGATGCAGATGTAGAGAGTAAACTATGACTGAGAAAATGATGGCAATAAAATCTCTTTATAGCATTTCTTCTGACATGATATAGTTCAATGAATAGTTTCCTCTGTTCGCTTTAGCTTGCTTTACCAATAGAACTGTCACTTTCCACAGTTAAAAATCTTTGCTGCATTCTTGTATTAGTTACATTAAGTAAAATAATTTGGAAGCAGAAGAGGAAGAAAAAAAGAAAAACTGACAAAGAACTTGTTCAACTTCAGCACGTATGTAACGTGAACATAGAATCTGATACAACTGTCTTGTCAAAGAAATTCAGATATGAAGTTTTAGCATGAATAAAGAGAAATGTATGTCAGTGGAAGACACTTTACAGCAAAGTGAGGTGAAACAAAATTATAAAACTGATTGAAATTAGTATGTTTTCTATGTCATTGTGAAATTACACAACAAAGTAAAACATAATCTGACAGTAAAACTGATTTTATGCACTGCTTTAATTTTTAAATTACCCAGTTTTTCACAATTTTACTTCATATACCACATGCAAACTAGATAACTCACCTTGCTTGGTTCCTGGTCACAAAAATCCAACAATGTCTCACAAAAGTAACGACCCATCTGTTCATAATCTTGACTGTGGAAGTGAGTATCAGTACGGCTTCCAAGAGTTGAACCACCAAATGATGCCTCCATTGTATAGCTATTAGTAACTCCCATCATCCACACAACTACACGACCTGTTCCTTCCTTTGACCTTTGAATACGAAACTTGCAGTTCTCAAATGAGAACTGTTAAAAATAGTTTTGTAAAGATATGAATGTACTGCAAGTAATATTGTGCTATGGAAAGATTTCTAAAATATTACCTTATCAGCAGCATTCTTATGCAACATCAGAGGGAACACTTGTTCTTGCAGCCTTCTGTCCCCAATGCGTCTGCTTTCACATCCATACATAAATACATTGTGCTTTCGTGAGTGTGCATGAAGATCACAGTACATTTCAATTCCACATTCCTCAATCAGTCTAGTAATGAAGAAAGGTAATTGCAAATTTTGTAATTCAGAGTTATACTATGTAAGCAGAAAGCTCATGCTTCCTAATGACAAATAAATATGTTACTAGTTGTGCGGTGTCTAGATAGTGTCATTGTTCCACAACTTTATACTTTGTTATAGAAAGACTGCTGCAGTTGCTGATATAGTCTTTTTTTTTTTTTTTTTTTTTTTTAAATCAACATTCAGTTTTTGGGCTTCACATCCAGGTCATTTTCAAGAAGATATTGTGTTGTGGTGAAGCGACATCAAGAATATATCAGCAACTGAAGTGGCTTGTCATTAATTAAATAAATGTGTAATAAATGAAGGTGAAAACAACTGCCACAGCATTACATTCAAAGGAAACATTTTCTTATTTTCTTTGCTTGCAAATATTTTAAAAACAGTATCTAGATATCAGTGGGAGTTCTCTATTTATCATCCTTGATTCTACAAGTTTATGCATTTCATTCTGATCAGTTGGAGAGATTCAAATGAAAATCTTAGATATTTATTAAATGAAAAATACATTGTTTGATCATTTTTTATGTGACCTACACTGTGCACAAAAAAATCTCTTGAAAACAAGACTCTAATTGCTATTTTTTATGCAAATGAATTGAGTCACACCACAAGAACTAACTTTTGCAACTGACACAAAAAAATGTATGTTACACCAGAGAACAGAATTCCCCAATCAATATTTCTTTGATACTTAAAAGATAAGCACGATTTAATGATTATTTTTGAAGTGCATCTTTTTGTATCATTAAAATGATTATGGATATGACAATTTTTGAAGTTTATGATTTAAGTTAAACATATGTTCAACAAAATGATCAAACAGTGAGGAAAGAAAGCAGTAAAATATTTATAAACAATATTTTTATTCATATACAAATAATGTTAGTTATGGCAGAAGGGATGGGACTGAGGTGACCCGAGAACTGATGATGGACACCAGGCTACTACCATGGTTAAATTATGTGGCAGTGGAAAGGGGATGGAGGTTCTTCTGGGAATCTGTGGCAGCTTGTTGATGCATTGGACTTGTTCTCCTCTGTACCCACATAAATGCAGATATGAGGAATCAACAGGAAAAAAACACTATCCTGCAACAGTCTGCATCTGCTCTGAGTTTAGGTCAACACAAAAATGCAGCAGTGCACAAAGAAATAACATAATTTTCCATAATATTGCATCAACCAAATAAACATAAGTTATACAGCAATTGCCTGAGCCATAGTAATACTAAAACTGGCTACATGAGAGATACACCAGACTCATGAGAAATCACATCCAGAAGTGTATGAGAATTGGGTAAAGAATAAAAACTCTATACTCCAGATTGCTGAGGAGGGCAGCAGGGATAGGGGATAGGGGTTGGGAGACAAGCAAGTGCCCTCACTTGCTGTTGATCTATTCTGGTGATATGTAAATTGGAATCCACCCGATACCAGTGGTGCACATCGGCCATTGAATATTCAAATGTAAAGGAGGACAGCAGTCAATTGCAGAAATCCATAATTTATTGCAGATCTATATTTAAACTACAACATAATCATTATTGGTGCATTACCAGGAGAGTTATATAGGCACAAATAAATCAGAGCATAAATTTGAGACAACTGATATTAGCATCTATACATTTCTGCCATGTAAATGCCAGCATCAATTGTCTCAAGTTTATGCTCTGCCATGTTTGTGTCTATACTTCAGAGACTTACCCATTCTGTAAAGCAAGATAGATGGCATTTTGTGACAGATCTGATGACATAATACAATTCTAATGCAGGTACAAATATTTTGGAAGACCATCAGCACATCTCTCTCACTAGTGGTAGCCAACTTATTTATACAGAGTTTCGAAGAGGAGGCACTTCAAGAGGCCGAATGGAAACCCGTATGTTTTTGCCGATACGTGAACGACACGTTTGTCATCTTGCCCCACAGACCTGATCATTTGCAGACGGTTTTAGAACATCTAAATTCCGTCCACGACAACATACGGTTCACCATGGAGATCGAGAAGGAAGGGAAATTACCCTTTCTTGATGTACTCGTAGAGCAGAGATGAAATGGCACACTGGGTCATAGCATGTACCGCTCAACGGGATGCTGAACACACTGGTTCATAGGGCATACTTGATATTGCATGACCAAAGTCTGCACAAAGAACTCAAACACCTAGAAAATGTGTTTCACAAGAACGAATACAGCAAACGACAGATTCAGACAGCCCTCAGACGATGGAAACACTGGCGAAATCCAGATGAAGAACAGTCTAAAGACGAGGAAACAAGCCTTGCCTTTCAACGGTATGCAGACAACGCAACATCAAAAATTGGGAGACTGTTAAAACAACATAAAATTGACACGGTCTTCCGACCACCATCCGAGATACGGGCCCTATTGGGGACAGTGAAAGACAGATTTGGCCACAAGAAAGTGGGTATATATAATATTCCATATGGTTGCAGCAAATACTACATTGGTCAACAATCCGAAGAGTCGAAGACCGCTGCAAAAAACACCAACACCACACACGCCTGGGCCGGCCCACCAAATCAGCACTGGCAGAACACTGCTTGGAAACTGGACACAACGCGAAATACAAAGAGATCAAGATTCTGGCACCTACCAGTTTCTACTAGCACAGCATCTTCAAGGAGGCCATTGAAATTCGCGTAATGGACGGTCTCATAAACTGAGACACAGGTTTTCAACTAAGCAAGGCATGGCTACCATTACTTAACTCCATCAAGGAGTCATGCCACAAGCGGACACAAGGCCCTTCTATTACTGCTGCAGAGGACACTCCACGGGATTCTGCATCTTCCACCATCCGGCGCAACGCCAGGGTGGGCGCGGACCTGGGTCAACGCCCGCAAATGGATTGTTGGAGGTCGCAATTGAAGCATCGGCGCTCGCAAATGGAATGTCGACGGCTGCAACTGGAAGTTCGGCGGCTGCAATCAGACCGTCGGCGCAGGGAATCGAAGCCCGACTGACGGACATAAATAAATGTGACAATGAGCAGACAGACCATTCCATCAGAACCACCCGATGATGGCGGAAAGGTTATTCACTGAAATATTGTGGGACTTCAACGATCACATCCGGCTGGACACTTGAGAGCCCTGGAAACAACACCATCAGAACACTTCATTGTACGATGAGTTCCAAAGCAAACAAGTCCAACCTGTTCCCATGTTGACTCACAACATCATCATTTATGATTTTGGTGGTCACGGGATTATCAAGATTAGACTGTGAATCAACAGAAGTGTGTCGCCCATTCAGATGGATCACATCAATGGTTGTGTTCAGAAACACCATCATCCAAGTGAATGGATGCTTGAAGCATGCACCATGTCACTGCCACAAGCCTGGAGCAGATCAGCATCAGCCAAGTGAATGGCTGCTTGAAATATGCACCATGTCACTGCTACAAACCTGGAGTGGAGCAGTGTTATGCTATGAGAGACATTTACATAGGCTTCCATGGAACCTGTGGTAATAATCAAAGGCACCATGACAACTGCGGAATACACGAGCATTAGGCCCTCCTGCTGAATACCTGTATCCCTTAATGCTTGATGTACTTTCAGTGGGTATACAATCTTCCAGCAGGACAATTGTCTGTGTCACAGGGTCAGAATCAAATTTCAGTGGTCTGAGGAGCATGAAAGTAAACTCATGTTGATGCATTAATCACCAGATTTGCCTGACATGAACCAAATGGAACACATCTGGGATACTATTGAGCATCTGCTCTACATCCACAAACCACAGCTTTATAATTTAGGGGAATTGTATAACCTCTGTGTAGACATCTGGTGCCACACACCTTGAGAAACCTATCAAGGACTTATCAAAACTATCTTGTGCAGATTTGCTGCTATAGTGCTTTGCAAACATGGACCAACATGTTATTTAAGAATGTAGTCACATTGTTTTGATTCAGCACTGTATGTGCATATTCCATTGCTGATGAGATATTCCATTCAAAACATAACATAATAGTGACAAGTGAAAAGTATAAAAAAATATTAAATTGTATTTACGTAATCCAACAACAACAGTAAACTAAGCAGTAGAAGCAAGGAACACACCAGAATTTACAGTGATCAACAGCTAAAAATCACTAAGTGTTGCCTTGTTGGCAGTTTCCACAAGCAGGACACTGACTGTACATTTAAAATATTTTGATACACATATTTACATATTATAATAAAGAGTTTTGTATACTGTTCACATAAACCAAATTGATACTTGGCATGATGGTTGATGGGAATGATCATAAATGGGAAGCGCCTTTATGGTTGCTGCCATCAGCCACCTCACTGAGTGTCAAATTAGTGTGTGCAGACAGTATCAAGTAACTTCCTCAGAGAATATCCCAGTGTACCTTAAATATGTGTCAAAGCACTCACCGTCTTATCATTAATTTTGTGTGCCATACTGGTGGGTATGTTTCTCTAATCACAGTCCTGTACTGACGATTTAAGTCACGCCCAGTAAGTGAACACCTATTGTTCCCAACAATCACTCCATCAGGATTCAACATCGGCACCAGTTTAAAAATAAATTTTTCCCTGAGCTCCTGAATTTGAGAGAAAAAATAATAATGCATTTATGTCATAATGAAACTGGAATAAATAACACGGTGTCAATGGTAACAGAAAAAGGGTACAAAATAATGAATTTCAAGATTTTGGTTTAAGATCAGAGACACTACACCAAGCTACTCATAAATGATATAGGTATTTTCTGTTTCTTTGAATGGGAGTTCACAGTGATTTATCACTGCAGCTGCAACCTGATTATTTTTGATTACTTTTTCTGTGCCCTTTTCTTTCTCCTACATTGTTTTTATATTTCAAAAACAGAATTTACCTACAATAATTTATTTTGCATTGTCATCAGCATCAGTATAGTACATTCAGAAATGAGCGGATTCATCTACATGAAGGAGTTTAATGAAGAACTTTCAAGGAAATGGAATGAGTCAAGCTAAATATTGAAAAGCAGAAGCAACTGATGACAAATACATTAATAATTAACTACAGTTAATTTTTGTGAATATTCAATGTAAGTTTAGCATAGTAAAATTAACAGAAAATGAGACTTTTTCAGTTAAAGCATCTCCTCAAATAATGTAGTTGCATCAGTAACGCAATCAAAGTTTTTTAAAATGTCTTTTAAAGTCATTGGAAAGTCATTTACTTATGTTAAAAACATAATCGGTACCAGTACTGAATGATGATATTATATTATTTTTACCAAGACAGATGTCACTAATCCCATTATATTTTCTTTTCCTTTTTTTCTTACTACTGCCAGCCTAAAGGGCTTTTAACTTCATTTGATAGTTTTTGACTTCTCATCCATCCAAAATAATGAATTCACTATGCATTTTCTTCCAATCTTCTAACCATTTATTGTCAGTTTTTTTAAGGCTCTCTATAAATCTCTAATTTGTTACTAGAGTTCCAAAGGGTAGAAAATTTATTACGATTTCTTTTGTTGAGTTTATGTCTTGTAAATCTTTTCCAATTTCTTCTAAGCCACTGAGTTTGATCATCTTTGAATTAATAATGAAGGTAAGTCTCTTGGTGAATGTATTGTCATGTAATAAATATCTTCACAGAATTTCAAGCTTATCTTGTGCACAGTATCAGGGAGCTAATCTATCAGTGTGTAGAGGTCACATGTTCTCCACTTCATGCAAATGTCAGTTTATTGTGTGGGGCCATATATTTTTGTAACAATTTTCCACCCCTGTTTTTCAGTTCCGCAACACCAAGAGCTATGTTCTCTAGAGCATATACTGCTCTCAGTGAAAGAACTGTCTTGTAATGTCACAAGTCGCTATTCTGCAATATTACTTTCTGGATGTAGTAGTTCCACATAATTTTAAATGTCTTTTGAAGTTCAATGGCTCTTCCTAACTTTGAGCTACTGTATTATTTTAGTGGAAATATGATCTTTCAGATGAATCTGAAGGAAGATAGCTGTAAAATTTTCTTCAGTAGAACTTTTCTGGTGTTTTGATACAAATTTTGCATGTAATAGTTTCTTGTAAGACATCCAGAGTCCTGCCTCTGTTGATGTCTTGTGCAATTTTTCTGTGGCATATTTAATTCTTCCATATCTTAGCAATAATTTTTAAATCATCAGCAATGGCTGAGCATTTAATGTTGACTCTGTATCCAGAATATCTTAGGTACATACATTTGATGTCTTTTTCCAGTCTGTTACAACACTGTGCAGAACTAAGTTAAACAGTAGGGAAAAGGGAAAGGGGGCTGAAATCATCTCCTTGTCAAACACCAAGGCCATTCAGTTTTGATGCAGCCTTTGGCAGATTCATAGATTCATTCTTTGATCTTCATGTCCACTCCGAGATCTTCTGGAGTATCAAAAATAGTCTGTTTGTTGACAGCCATAGGCCTCTTTAATGACCACAAAGAAGGCAAGGAATGGCAGATCTTTCATTTCATCTCCATGTTATCTATCTGTTTGGCACATGATCAACCTTTCCTGAATCCTGCTTGTTAGTCATCAATCACATGATCAGTCAGTTCTTCCAAACAGTGCAACACTAGAACTGTAGAAGCAGTCAATATGAGTCTGTTCAAAAAATTCTAGAACTTTGTCCCTAAAATCTTTCTATGCTTACCTTTTACTTATTGTGCATGGTCTCCTTCAAAATACTCTCCTCCACAATTGATACACTGCTCTCAACACTGTTTCCACTTCCGGAAGCAGTCATGGTAGCCATCTGAAAACTTTTTTTTATCTCATCTATCATTGCAAATCTACTTCCTTGAATGGGATTTTCAATTTTGGGGAAAAAAAAGTCTGCAAGTGCCGGGTCTTGAGAGTACAGAAGATGAGGCAGCATGGCAATTTTGTTTTTTGTGCAATAGTGACACACCAACAAGAATGAAAATGGGGGTGTGTTATTGTGATGCAAGAGCCATGAATTGTCTTGCCACATTTTAGGGTGTTTCCTTATCACGTTTTCTTGCAGTCATCGCAACAAGTAGTACCATCAATTACTGGTTTGTCCCTGTGGCACGAATTCATGATGAACTAATCCCTCAAAGTCAAAGAAAACTATCAGCATAGCTTTGACATTTGACCTGACCTGATTAACTTTTTTTGGTCTTGGAGAGCCTTTCTCAAGCCACTGTGAAGATTGGACCTTGGTATCAACATCACAACTGTAGATCCACATCTCATCACCGATTATGATTCTCTTAAGGAAAATCATGTTCTCACTTGTGTGATCCAAAAACTCTTTACAGATTGAGAGGCGAATGTCTTTCTAGTTTTGATTCATGAGCCATGGAATGAACTTGGTGGCAACATGATGCATTCCAAGATGCTTCGACACGATTTCATAATATGATCCAACTGAATTATTACATTCTTCTGCAATATCTTGGACAGTCAGTCTTTGATTGACATGCACAATTTCATTGATATTCCTTGTATGAGCATAATTGGTAGACGAACAAGTGGCATCTTTAACTTCCATGTGGACCATTCATAACACCAAGTATGGTTTAAGCACCCATCACCATAGGCTTCCTGCATCATTTGGTGTGTCTCTGCAAGTGTTTCCCTGTGGAGACACGTTGCTCCTCTAACTCTATCATCTCAAAATTTGCAAACTGTGTGACACAATGTTCTACTAAATACAGCATTGAACAATAACTAACAGACATACAACAATCAAACTTCCAGAAGTTACACATTAAACACAGGCATGTGCAGGAATGCATACCACATTATGCTCCAACACACCATCAGCATGAAATATGAATGTTCTGGAATTTTCTGAACATACCTCATACAAACATTTTGAAATCTTGTCTATATAATGACAATATTTTTTCATAAGTTCTGTGACTTTAATTTGTTTTAACAGAGACTGTTTGGCAGAAATCAAAGACCTGTAACTACATTCATTGCTCTTTTTCTCACTGTATATTTAAAATGTCAATGGCCTTGCCGCACTGGTCACACCAGTTCCCATCAGATCACCGAAGTTAAGGGCTGTCAGGCTGGGCTAACACTTGGATGGGTGGCCATCCAGTCTGCCAAGCACTATTTGCAAGCGGGGTGCACTCAGCCCTTGTGAGGCAAACTGTGGAGCTACTTGACTGAGAAGCAGCGGCTCTGGTCTCGTAAACTGACATATGCCCGGGAGAGCAGTGTGCTGGCCACATTCCCCTTCACATCTGCATCCAGTGATGCCTGCGAGCTGAGGATGATATGGCGACTGGTCTGTATCGTTGGACTTTCATGGCCTGTTCGGGCAGAGTTTAGTTTAGTTAGTATATCTAAAACTCTGGCACCGCTCTTGAGTGATTTACACATTTATGTAGCCTGAGAGTACTGGAACTGTTTAGGTGTGCTGCATGTCACAGAAGTGTGATGCTTCAATGTATGTTGAAGCTTTACCTATAGTGATTTGTTGTATATGAGTCATGGACAGATATTGAAAAGTTTTCAGACAAGGAATTAATGGGATACTTACAACATCTGCTGAAATTTTTAGTTCTACACATGCAACTACAATTATCATTTCTGAGACAGAAACTCATACATGGAGTGGAAGAAGCTGTCCAAAAGAAATGATTTTAAGCTAGATCTAAAACTTGATCTGCTACCTGCCAGACACTTTATGTTGTTGGGCAAATGATCAAAGATTTTTGTTGCTGACTAATGTACTCCTTTTTGAGCAACTGACAGCTTCAATAACGGATAGGAAAGGTCATTTTTCCCTCTAGTGTTGTACATATGAGCATTACTTTTCTTCACAATTTGAGATGGGTTATTTGTAACGAATTTCATTAGCGAACATATGTACTCTGATGTTGCAGTTAAAATATGTAACTCCTTGAAAAGGTGCCTACATGACATCCTTGGGTGAACACCACTAATTATTCTCACTGCTCTCTTTTGTGCAATAAATATTTTATGTCTAAGTGGTGAGTTACCACAGAAAACTATTCCATTTAACATTATTGAGTGGAAATATGCAAAGTAGGTTAGGAGGCTGATCTGTTTATTACCAAGACTAGCGATTATATGAAGAGCGAAAGAAGCTGAACTTAGTTGTTTGAGAAGCTTAGTAATATGCTTCTTCCAGTTCAAGTTGTCATCAACGTGAACACCCAAAAATTTGGAGAAATCTACCCTGTTAACTGAGCCACGTTCATCTATTACATCAGTTGTTGGTATGACTGTATTTTGTGTACAGAACTGGATATAGTGAGTTTTTTTTTTTCAAAATTGAGGGAGAGTCAATTTTCTGAGAACCACCTAATAATTCTTTGAAAGACATCCTTAACAATATCTTCAATTGCTTTTTCTAATGACACTCTCTTGGAACATGCTCAAAGTTACTTTAGAATTTTAAGATTTCTCTCCATTAAATCAAGCATGACACACTATGCTCTGTTTGTCACTGATCACCTGTTCTACATTAAATGAGTCAAAAAGTTCAGGCCTGTTTGTAGTCAAGAGATCTAAGATGTTACCTTCATGAGTCAGTTCTCTGATTAACTGACTCACGGTAATTTTCAGAGAAGGCATTTAGAATGATTTCAATGATTCCTTCTCCCAACTACTTACTCTAATCATTTATGTCTTCCAGTCTGTAATTGGTAAGTTTAAATTTCCCTGTAATATGACACAATGACTAGAAAATTTATGTAGAACCATCTTCAAATTGAGTCTCAACAGTTCTGTCATTACTGTTCCTGGGAAAGGAGGCACATATGCATCTTACACTGTGACAATTATTGAACTACACGAAGAAGAAGAAAAATAATAATAAAAATAAAAATAAAGTAATTTCATTACAAACTACGGCGTGCACACACTTTATTCAAAATATAAATGCAACTGTAGATCTTGGGATTTAGGTTATGACATGTTTGACATGCCTGTCATCCTTGGCGATGATGTGTCACAGATGAATAGAGAAATTTTGCATGTTACTCTGTAGTGTCAGAATATCGATGCTGTCCTCCTGAATGGCTGTTTTCAGCTCAGCAGTGGTTTTGGGGTTATTGCTGTACACTTTGTCTTTAATATAGCTCCACAAAAAGGAGTCACATGTTTGGATTGGGAGAATATGGATGCCCATGCCAGTGGTGTCTGAGTATCCCAGAGCCAGAATGCGGTCCCCAAAGTGCTCCTCCAGGACATGAAACACTCCTCTGCTTTGATGGGGTTGAGATCCACCTGGCATTAACCACATCTCATTGAAATCAAGTTCACTTTGGATAATGAGGATGAAATAATCTTCAAAACCTTCACGTAACATTTGGCAGTCATTGTGCCATCAAGGAATATCACACCGATTATTGGGCTTCCTCACTAAATGAAACCATATTCACATCAAAGTCCTGTTCATCAATACCTGGGCAGCAGTGTTGCTGCAACACAATCACTGTTCCATGGCCCTGGGAATTAATGGCTGATAGGTTTGAATTTTGAATGGGAAGAGGTGCAGGTCTTCAACAACAATTTGGCCCAGTGTCTCCCAGTTGATTCCCACCTACTGTACAGCTAGTCTGATCGATTTCCTGGGCCTGGTTTGAAACATGATGGCTGTCTTCTTATAGTTTCCAGGCATTTTCACCATTTTTGGACAACTGACATTGCCAACAATGTCATCACAAACACTACACGTTCTCTCAAACTTGCGAATCAAATTCTTGATTGTTAGCACACTTGGGCTGGTTGTCTTCAGCTTGGATTCGGCTGCAGACTTCCTTTGAGCCACAGTTAGGCTGTTATTGCTCGCATAGTAGGCCTTCAAAAGTGCTATACACTCAGGCACACTGCACAGTGACATCTTCATGTGCAAATGGCCGACAATATCAAGGTGTGTGTGCATGGGGATACTAATTCCCATCATGCGCCATGGCCAACAATGTAGTTTGAATGTCCTAATGCAAACTGTTCAGAAGTTATGATGATTTTATTTCATATAGTTCAATATTTGTCACCCTGCATTATCTTATTTGATAAAATTTTAATATGTATTTTCACCCATATTATTTCTTATACAGAATGCATATTAACCCCACTGGATATTATTGCATTATTTATGGCAATAAAAACACCTCCACCACTTGCATTCAGCCTATATTTGGGATATACATTCCAAACCAGAATTAAGAATTTCATTGTTATTCGCACCTTGTTTCAGCCAGATTTCTGTCCCTCGCACTATGTGGGCTTTATTACCATTTATAAGTAAGACAATTTCTGGGTATTTTTCACGAAAATTCTTGCGCTTAGCTAATACTATACCAAAATTTTCATTCTTCGGTGTGCTATGATAAATCAAGTGGGCTGATACCCTCCCCTCTTTGAAATCAAAACATAAGTTACTGAAAGTGGACAGTTACGAACAGTTTTCAGTTAGTTAGGTCAGTTACTAGCAGAGTGACAGAAGTGACAGTTTCATATGATTTGACTTTAATAAACGCTATGGTGGGAACACTAACAAAAAAATTCTGAACTGGAGAAATATGTTTTTCTTTTGTGATGAATACTAATAAACAAACATCACACAAAATTTTTGTGTATGTCACATCAGGTGCAGTTACTGTGTGCAGTCTGATCTCCATGGCCAGAGACAGTGCTCATGTGTCTATGATTTGTGCTTGTGTGAATGTGTGTGTGTGTTTTCTACTTCTGAAGAAGGCTTTTTGACCAAAAGCTCAAATGTATAGCAGTCTTTTTGCTGTGCCTGGCTGTGACTCAGTGTCTCCTCTATATGGTGTGTAGCAACCCAATCTTTTCATAATAATGTCATTATTCCATGCTGGGTTTTCCATTGTTTAAAATTGTTGTTTGTTATTTATAATTTTAAAATCACCTCAAATAGTATATGAAGCCATGAACTAGCAACTATGGACAAATAATGACTACAAGATAATTATATTCACAGGAGTTTTAGATTTGAGAGTCTGCAGATGAGAGCTCCTGGATCACACCAAAAGAATATCCTAAGTAGATCTCAGCAGTTGTAATCAAAGATGACACATCAGTCTTAACTAAAAATGATGTCCTAGGAGAAAATTTCATATAGTCTGCAAAATATCTTAAAGAAGCTTGAAGCCTGCTTTCATCAAAATAGTGTAAAACTGAATATTACAAAGTCTGTTTACAACTAAACTGCCAAAAATGATAGACATAAGAATAACTTGGGATGACCAGGAAATGACTGAAGCAAGCACGTCGAAGTTCCTAGGCATGCATCTCAATAAATATATTAATTAAAAAGCAGATATAGATTGTTTATCAAATAAATCAAATTATTTACACTTTACAAAGTGTATATGATCTTACGGGTGCCAAAAAGATTAAATAACACAGCTACTTTGAGTCAGTTACTCAATAAATATAATTTTCTAGGCAAACTCATCTGACATCACAAGGCTATTAATGATGCAGAAAAAAAAGAAAAAAAAAACACACATTCATTGAGCAGCAGAGACTCAAGAGAGGCTTGTGCTGTTTTATTTAAAAATGCCAAGAGTGCCTTCATTGCAAATATTATAACTTTATTTTCTTGTACAATGACAGCCACACACTCAAAATTTTCCATTTCAAGCACAACTACAACTTTCACTACACAGAAAATTTCAGATTACTCTCACACCATTAAAAACTTTTCTAAAAATTAGAAATCATCTAAAAGGTAGAAATATATTTAATAGGAAGATTCAGTCTCTGAAAGCATTCGTCTCTAATATATTAACAGTCAAGTTCTACTATCCCACTGCAGAATGTATGGAGAACAAAGTTACTGTCTGAGATAAAAAATGGTACATTTATCTGTACACCATTGTCATTATAAATGAAACTTTAAAATGCTGAATAACTTTTCATCGAAATTATTTATTGCTCAATACAGCAAATCAAATAATCTAAGAATTGTATTTTAAGTATTGAATATTTCTAGGAAAATACTACAAAATATGGTATCTTAAATGACAAGTTTTTAGGAAAGTATATCACATGTATTGGGATCCATTTATAAGACACTATGTGACCTTTTCTAGAGTAGTGCTCCATTGTTTCAAGCCCTTATGATATAGGCATGACAGAAGACAATCAACAAACCAGGAGACTTTCTGTACTAGGCAACAATCCAACATTTCACATGGTTCCATCATATATTGCTACAAGTGAACTGTAGGCATCAGCCCAAACTATTGTTTATGAAGGAGAAAATGATACAGTAATATGAGAAAAGCAGTCCTGTGTGCGTGAAGTACATCAAATGAAAATACATCCCAAAAATTCATGTGCATGTAGTATGAACATTAAAAACAATAATGTATCTTGCATTTCCGATAATCTCACAATGAATCAGAGAAGCCAAAAATCTGTAGATAAATTTAAATGGAAGTCGGTAATGTTCTGTAAAAGGGAAGACAAGACAACAACTAGGCAAGGGAACAAAATTGAATTTCTCAAAGTAGGCGAACTCCTGTTGGGTTATTCCGTGCCAAGCCAGGAAGGCACCTCATCTATGATCTAAGATTTGGATGAAATTTGGCTTATTTGTTCTCCCTATGGCACTTCAAAGATTGAAAGTATTGTTGTTTTTACCATTGTGACTGCACAAAATCACACTTGCTAACATTCTGAACACAAAAAAAGATTTTTAGTCACCATCTGAACAATGTGAAATCTGGAGTTTCTATACTCTATAATATATCGATTGTAGGATAAAATATCTTACAACTTTGCATATAACCATGAAGATGGGAAAAAAAATTACTCCTTGCGCTTTTTATTTTATGAAAATTGAAGTTAGAGAGGGGAAAAAGAAAGGAAAGGAACCATTGATATGAGCTGCATCAGGACTTTACGCGGAATCAGCAACAGTGAGTGAAAACATGTGTCAGGCCAGGATTCGAACCCGGGATTTCCAACTTACTAGGCAGTCGCATTAACCACTGCATCATCTGGACACAGTGTTTATTGCAAATATGTGGACTATCTTGACATGCTCCCCAGCTGATTCACATTCCTACCTAGCATCACTTATCCTTGTGAATTTGCATTCACACTGAAGATTGCCACAGTGTGAATCAATTATATGAATTCGGGGTGCCTGTTCTTTCTGACATGCCCAAAACAACAACCACCATGTATTCATATAATTGATTTACCTTGATGGGTAATGAATTCACAACCTTCAGTGCCAATGCACAGTTACATTCTGTCTCCTGTGGGAATCTAAAAATAGCAAGCATAGAGGACATGGATTGGGACTGCAGATGGGTGATGCTACGAGGGGCGTTTGAAAAGTCCATGCAAAGTCTGAGAGATGGCACCACTGGTGTCTATCAAGGTCATGTTTAGTTAGTAGCATCTTTGGAAAGAAAGCACACCAAGATTCAGCCATATTGGTCTATTTCTTTGTGTTTGGCATTCATGTGAATCAAGGAAGTCAAGTGATTGTCAAAAAATGGACAAAAAAGAATTTCGTGTGGTGATTAAACATTACTTTATGAAAGGCAAAACGCCTCAGGAGACTAAAGAGAAGCTTGATAAACATTATAGTGACTCTGCACCTTCCATTAGAACAGCTTATAAGTGGTTTCAAAATTTTCAGAGTGGCCACATGGGCACAAGTGATGCTGGACGTTCTGGATGCCCTATGGAGATTATGATTCCAGAAATCATTGATAAAATCCATGATATGGTGATGGATGATAGAAGAGTTAAGGTGCGTGAGATTGCTAGTGCTGTGGGCATCTCGAATAAATGGGTACATAATATTTTGCATAAACATTAGGACATGAGAAAGCTATCCGCAAGATGGGTTCTGCGATTGCTCACCCTTGACCAAAAACGGAATCGTATGAAATGTTGCAAGGATGGTTTGCAGCTATTCAGGAAAATTCCACAGGACGTTAAGCATCGTTTCGTCACTGTGGATGAAACATGGATACATTACTATACTCCTGAGACCAAACAACAATCTAAACAATAGGTTACCAAGGGAGAATCTGCACCAAAAAGTTGAAGACCATTCCTTCGGCTGGAAAGGTTATGGTGACTGTCTTTTGGGATTCGAAAGGCATAATTCTCATCAACTATCAGGAAAACTGTAAAACTATTACAGGTGAATATTATTCATCATTATTGGACCGTTTGAAAACTGAGCTGCAAGAAAAACACCGGCAATTGGACCACAAAAAAGTCCTTTACCATCACGACAATGCACCAGCACACAACTCATCAGCTGTGGTCGCAAAATTAATGGAAATAGGATTCCAACTCGTTTCACATGCCCCCTATTCTCCAGACTTGGCTCCCTCGAACTACTAGTTGTTCCACAATTTGAAGAAATGGCTGGTGGGACAAAGATTTTATTCAAATGAGGAGGTGATTGCAGCAACTAATAGCTATTTTGCAGATTTGGACAATTCCTATAATTCAGAAGGTATAACCAAATTAGAACAGCGTTGAATGAAGTGTATAAGTCGAAAAGAAGACTATGTTGAAAAATAAAAATAGTTTACCCCAAACACGTAAGTAGTATTTATTATTGCACAGACTTTTCAATCGCCCTTCGTACATGGGAATGTTGGATGGTAGAGGGGTGTACCGAGATACTCTGCACAATTGTCACAGACACTGTGTATGAGTGACATAGAGGCTAACACCTAGTAAGCTGTAGATCCCAGGTTCGAATCCTGGTCCAGCACACATTTTCACTCGTCATCACTGAACCCGCATAATGTTTCGCTTCAGCAGAAACTCAATAGTTCCTTCCCTTTCCTTTCCTTTCTTCCCCCTCCACCTTCAATTGACATAAATGTATCACATTTGTATATTCTGCACGGTGTCTATTCTTCAGACATGTTCAAAAGAACAGGCACCACGCGTATTATCTTTTTATGAAAAATAAATAAATAAAGAGGATCACCATCACATTGATTTCACATAAAGGGAGAGCAAAAATCTTATTTTTTTGCAAAATAATTCTCAAAGTGTGGATAATCATTGGGAAAAATGAAATTACCAAGATTTTTGTTCATTTGTTAACTTAAATTTTTTAGAATACTGTTACCTGAGCCTGTCCCTTCTATGAGTTTAATCACTCAAAATTACTGTTAGGTCAATGGTAATTCATTCAGGACCATTGAAATTTCAATGGTTTCTTTTAATATCTCAAGAAATAAATTAAAAACTATTATTTGTTACAAAAACAAAAAACAAAGGAAATAATTCCATTTGGATTATTTTGGAGTAAAAAGATGGGTGGGGGGTTCATTCTTTTCCCTTTATGTGATATTCATTGTAATGTTGAAACACATTTTTGGACAATAAATTACACAAATATAAGTAATAAGGAAGGGCAAACTTACATTTCTAGCATTTGTAGACTTAGAGAAAGCTTTTGACAATGTTGACTGGAATACTCCCTTTCAAATTCTGAAGGTGGCAGGGGTAAAATACAGGGAGAGAAAGGCTATTTACAATTTGTACAGAAAGCAGATGGCAGTTATAAGAGTCAAGGGACATGAAAGGGAAGCAGTGGTTGGGAAGGGAGTGAGACAGGGTTGTAGTCTCTCCCCGATGTTATTCAATATGTATATTGAGCAAGCAGTGAAGGAAACAAAAGAAAAATTCGGAGTAGGTATTAAAATCCATGGAGAAGAAGTAAAAACTTTGAGGTTTGCCGATGACATCGTAATTCTGCCAGAGGCAGCAAAGGACTTGGAAGAGCAGTAGAACGGAATGGATAGTGTCTTGAAACGAGGATATAATATGAACATCAACAAAAGCAAAATGAGGATAATGGAATGTAGTCGAATTAAATCGGGCGATGCTGAGGGAATTAGATTAGGAAATGAGACACTTAAAGTAGTAAAGGAGTTTTGCTATCTGGGGAGCAAAATAACTGATGAAGTCGAAGTAGAGAGGACATAAAATGTAGACTGGCAATGGCAAGGAAAGCGTTTCTGAAGAAGAGAAATTTGTTAACATCAAGAATAGATTTAAGTGTCAGGAAGTCATTTCTTAAAGTATTTGTATGGAGTGTAGCCATGTATGGAAGTGAAACATGGATGATAAATAGTTTAGACAAGAAGAGAATAGAAGCTTTCAAAATGTGGTGCTACAGAAGAATGCTGAAGATTAGATGGGTAGATCACATAACTAATGAGGAAGTATTGAATAGGGTTGGGGAGAAGAGAAGTTTGTGGCACAACTTGACCAGAAGAAGGGATCGGTTGGTAGGACATGTACTGAGGCATCAAGGGATCACCAATTTAGTATTGGAGGGCAGTGTGGAGGGTAAAAATCGTAGAGGGAGACAAAGAGATGAATACACTAAGCAGATTCAGAAGGATGTTCAGGCATCCACTGCAGCACCTTCTGTTACTGCCCAGTTCTCCTACTTGGACTTGGTACTTCTGCACTGATGGGTTGTCCATTGCAGCAGCTGCCAACTCCCGCCGTGGAGGGAAGCGGAATGAGACACAGGCAGCATGGCTGCCCACATTTCCATGCTGGTGGAGACACGTATATATCAAGCGTCATCATACACTGTGCCAAGTTTCACTAACAGAGGCTGACATGCCCAGCAAGTGATTTAGCAGTCTTGCTAGCTCCATCCATGAATGACCATGCTGACATCTACATCCACATGATTACTATGCAGTTCACAATTAAGAGCCACAGAGGGTTCATCAAACCATCTTCAAGCTATTTCTCTACCATATCACTCTTGACAAACAGCACGCAGGAATAATGAACATTAAATCTTTCCATATAAGCTCTTTCTTCTCTTATTTTATTATGATGGTCATTTCTCCCTATGTATGAGATCCCATGGGACATCTTGCTGCAATGAAAAAACTCTTTGTTTTAATGATGGTTGCTACAATTCACATATTGTATCTGTAGCACTCTCTTCCCATTTCACAATAATACAAAATGAGCTGCCCTTCTTTGAATTTTTTCAGTGTCTGATACAGAACCCACACTGCACAGCACTATTCCAGAAGAAGACAGAAACACATAATGTAGGCAGTCTCTTTAGTAGACTTGTTGCATTTTCTAAGTGTTCTGCCCATAAATCACAGTCTTTGGTTCATTTCTCCCACAACATTAACTATGTCATCATTCCAATTTAAGTCATTTTTAATTGGAATCCCAAAGTATTTAGTTGAATTCACAAATTTTATATTTGTGTGGTTTAACATGTAACCAAAATTTAGTGGATTCATTTTAGTATTCATGTGGATGGCTTCAAATTTGTCTTTATTCAGCATCAAGTGTCACTTTCTGCACCATACAGATTTCTTGTCTAAATAATTTTGCAGTTTGTTTTGATCATTTGATGACTCTACAAGGTGGCAAATGACAGCATCATCTGTAAAAAATCTAAGAAGGCTGCTCAGATTGTCTCCTAAATTGTTTATGCATATCACAAACAGCAGAGGGCCTACAACACTTCCTTGGGGAACACCAGATATTGCTTCTGTTTTACTCAATGACTTTCTGTCACTTATTATGAACAATGGCCTTTCTGACTGCAGTCATATAGTGTGGATAACCGCATACAAGATAACACTGTTGTGGAACATTCTGCACAACTAAGCACCAGTGAGCTTAACAGCTGCTTCAGAACACATACCATTTGGATCCCCAACCCCTTTCTAGTGTTAAAGCTCCTCTGAAATGCCATGTGGGAACTGTATCTAACACATTTTCTATTCTTGAGGTTCGTTTGGTTATCCATTGATAATCTCAACCCTTAACCCTTTCCTTTCTTGTCATTTTCAGTCCTCATTTCTTCCTAACTTTGTGTTCCTCTTCTTGGCTTCTCTTCTCTCTCTGCCTCCTCTTCAAACATACTCAACTCCCTCAGCTTTATGTCAGTTGGCAAGAGAAGTCTACATTTTATCACTGCCATCAAGAACCATCTGTGTTATCCTCTGCTACCTACCAGTACTTTCATACCCATTCCTTGCCTCCTGCCCCCCCCCCCCTCCACTATCACAATCTTGTGGAGATTAGTGTCTAGGTATCTGTGTGTATGTGAACATCTATCTAGAGTCATGTAGGATATGGGTGCTGAAAAGTACACTGTCACTAGAAGAGCAGCAAAATTTTGAAATCGGAACTATTTTTATGATCCTTTAAATTTGTCCACATGTCCCCCATCAGTTATTTATTTATGGTAAAGAATTTAAGAAGTAGTGGAAAAATATTCATGACGACATACACATTATAACGGACATCATATTGTTGCAAACCAAACTAACAGTCAACAAAATATTTAAAAATTTTAATAGTACCAGTCACCTTTGCTTGTCCACTATCGCCTGTCAAAAAGTCCATGAATCCTTTCATCATCCACGATGAAGGAGTCTCACCAGGATGAACACGTGCAGTTACTACAATTGCTTTCTTCTTCTGGAAAGAACACATTCAGACACTTTAGCTATTACCAGTTTATAAAGAGATAAAAGTAAACACAGAGGAAGTAAGAGTCATTTAAAGCTTTATGCCAGCATTATGAATGAGTACAGACATCCAAATTGGCAAGTTCTAGAGTGTGATCTACTGTCCTACTGCCCATGCTCATTTCCTACTATTTAAGTTACACAATCAAGTCATAAGATTAAGAGAAGAAATTACAGACAAACACATCACAAATGTGTGCTCTATTTAGTCTAATAATGATTTGAGCAAAACGCTTGATAATTAGACCTTTGGATCTATAGATATCTGTATTTTAATTGAATGCTACCATTAGAATTCACTGTAATGCATGGCAGGAGCATCCGACCATCACGGAGCTCAGTGCTGCCTAGAGCCCGGTGAAATGTGACTCACAGATGGTGGAGCTGGAGCAAAGTGTACAGAAATTTCTGGAGTCTTGAAGAAAGGATACTATGAGAAAAAGCTACAGCTCAGATGCAGTTTGTGGTGTCTGACAATCCATAGCAACAGGTGATTGGACTCACCTCAAGCACTAAAGGATAAGAGGAGCAAAAGAAGTTCGTAAGGAAAACTGTATTTATAAGGAGTGAGCATGATTGTAAAGTTATTTCAAAGTGTTACTAGAGAGTTCGCACTGGACGAATCAGAGTACCATGTAATAACATCAAAAGTGTACATGTTATGAAAAGTGACAGCAGAGGACATTCTGATTTGAACAGCGTTGAAAAGGTACAGGTTAGGAAGTTGTAGGAGAGTTTCAAATACACCAGTTTGGGCAAGAAGCTATGGTAACAATCAGAATGGTAAATTTATTATACAAAAGGTCATCTGAAATGAGTGGATGTCAGTAACATGCAACTGCATAAATAATAAATATTACCAGAATATTTATGGAAAGTCACTAACCAGCCACAAGTGCTAGACAGACATGTATAGCTGCATTTAACCCTAGGTAAGTAATGAAAAGAGACTAAGCAGCCGAAAGCACTAGAAATACATGTATCTTAGTGTTTAATCTTAAGTGTACAGCCAGTTTTAGCATTGTGACATGAAACAGACTGTGCAGCACATGAGCACCAGGATAGAGTAGTAAATGATTAATGCACAAATATTTAAGGATAAAAGAAAGATGGAAATAAGAGCCTAGAAAGTGTGATTCTCGTGAAGTCACACTGTTTCATTCCAATGATTTGAATCACCAAGGTCCTTTCCATCAGTTATTTTTATGATAATTTTTGTTAGCAGCTTGGAAAGAGTCAGGAAAGGCTTCCACTGTTTTCAAGATTCAGGCCCATAGAACTGCAACAGTATCATGTAAAAAAGTAGCCAGAACAAATAGATTGGGTCTAAACTTCAGCAAACCACTGTCGTGTAAATCATTAGTTGGTGGCATTAAGCACCACTGCAGGGCTAAGTTCTGAGGTTTGTGAACCTAGCGTGCAGTTGAGTAAGAGATAAACCTTATGGGCAACTCACTGACATTGTCTGCAACAAGGAAGGAGGTGACACTGTCACATCACTACACAGAGCAGGATAACCTTCCTCTGTCCCACATCTTTAAGCAGATCTTACTACTGAATGAAGCAACACAGGTGTAAAGCCACTATGAAACCATCTCCAAATGCAACAATCACTGTCACAGCCATGGGAGCAAGTTTTGTAGAGGTGTGTTGTAAGTGTAGTAGAATTTGAGATTTTGATTAGAGAGGAGTAAAAAACAAGTAAACAATGGTCTAGTATTAGGAAGTTGTGAAATGTCTTTATTGTTGTGTTTGTGTTTAGATATTAATTTTTTTTTCAGATTATTTGTGTCTTTTTTTTCCTAGTGGAAATATGATTAAATTAATTTGATATGGACCTAAAAGGTCAGAAATAAAAGATGAGTTGGCAACAAGACCAACTCTTAGAGTCATTAGATTAGTGGTAATTGGTGTGAATCAAGTATTTGTGAGGCCTGTGGTTTTCATCTGTATCTCATAATACAAATATGCATATAACAACTAACAGCAAAAACCTAAAACATCAACTAATGTTGAGAGCTTCCTTTCCTACTCAGCAAAAAAGTACTTAGAGAGACACTAATATTTTAAGATGTGCTTAATTTTAATTGATGTTTGTGTATTCTTCTTCTTCTGTATCCGGATGCACCAATTACATCTCCCCTTCCCAGTAATTAGCAACGTAGGTTGCTTTGTCATTGACTTTCAAAATATCATCTTTAGTGCATGTTTTAGACATATATGGGCAAATCAATAGGTGGTCCAAGTCCTGTATTGCTCCACATTCACACCTATCACTATCACTGTAGCCCCATTTAAATAGGTTTGATTTGCACCCAGTTACTCCAGTGTGCAGCCGGTTTAATGACCTCCAAGTTGTAAAAGTAGTTGAAATCCTGCAGATCCCTCCTCAAGTAGTTCCGTTGTGGAGTGTTTCACCATTTCTTCCCAAAGAGATAGCCGCATTACGATGGGCTTGGTGGCAAGTTTTTCAGTAGTTTCAATGAAACTCCCGCAGGATTTTAGCCGGACACGTTGTTTTCGGTGCATATGCATCGGGTGTCGAGGATCATTCATTTGTTTTGATCTTTCAATCATGGCGGCTACTTGTTTGTGGATAGTGGGTGGTGCTATGCCTATGATGGGATAAATTTTGTCTTTGGGAGTTGGTTTAAGGCATCCTATGGCAGTATGTACAGTTTTGTTTACGGTGACATCAACTTGCTTAGTGTGAGCAGAGTTCCTCCAAACTGGCGCCACGTATTCCGCTGCTGAGATACTCAGCGCCAGACCCATGGTGCGCAAAACGTGTGGTTGAGCTCCCCACGATGAACCTGTTAGCTTCCGCAGTATGTTGTTCCTGGCACAGGCCTTTTTTATAGTGTTGTGACAGTGCTGCTTAAAAGTAAGCACTCTGTCCAGTGTTACTCCCAGGTATTTAGGGCTGTTTGTATGTTTCAGCTCTTCCCCTTGCCACATGACTCGGAGTTTCTGTTTGGCTTGTTTGTTCCTAAGATGGAAGGCGGATACTTGAGATTTACTAGGGTTTGGTTTGAGATTATTGCCTTCGTAATAGGTAGCAAGTTCTGTTAAAGCTCCTGTAAGATTCTCCTCCACTTGTTCAAAGGTTTTATCCTGTGTGGCCACTGCTGCATCATCGGCATAAATGAACATTCATGTCTGGTGGCTGATGGGAAAGTCATTCGTATAGATGTTAAATAATATTGGAGCCAAGACACTACCATTTTTCTGTGTCCTCCATCAGCTGTTTTTAGATTGTAAGGTTACATAGTAGTGTTTGTTATGTAGCATGCATTGCACGAACATAGAAAGGGTGTAGTCCTTAGTGACATTATACACCTTCTGGGTAAGCAACTTTTGGTTAACTGTCTCATATGCGGCACTGAGATCCAGGAATGCGATCCCGGTTACTTCTCCTCTATGATAGCCTTCTTTGATGTACTGTGTGAGATTAAGGATTTGGCCATAGCATGATTTTCCTGGTCGAAATCCAGCTTGTTCTTTAATGAGGGCTTTGTCCACATAATCAGCTATGCGTTTGAGTATCATTCGCTGCAGCACTTTAAATAGATGACAAAGCAGTGAGACAGGCCGGAAATTTTTAGCTTCAGCTGGGTCTTTCCGTGGATTTAGTAACGCAACAACCTGAGCTTTCCTCCACAGTTTAGGAATTTGCATTGTTATAATACCATTATTCATTAGCTCTAGGATATGTGCTTGTACTCTCGGTCCAAAATGTTTAATTTGCTCAGATCTCAGATCGTCGAGGTCAGCGGCCTTATTGTTTTTCAAATAGTTGATGGCGTCTTGTAGCTCCAGAATGAAGAACGGGCGAGCTAGGAAGCTAATCTCCTCGTTCAATTTTCTTTTGATTTTTCCATTCCTGATCTTCCTTTTACTTTGTGTATTTGACAATGAGCTAAGTAAAGTTAGCCACTTACCTCAAAGGCAGAGCGATAAGTAGTCCGGACATTCCAGGTTAGAGGAGAAAAATGGAGATTGTTTTATTGTTTACCTTCCAGTAGCAATAATGGACCTGTGGTCTAGGGGTAGCCACTCTGACAAGTAAACAAAATATTCTGGGTCCCAGATTTGTATCCAGCCATATCTTAAATTATGAATAAAAGTCTTGAGCAATGGCAGCTGAATACTTCTGGTATAAGCAGTCACCCTTGTTCTGCCAACAGCCATGTCAAAGATGGCAGAGGAGCAAACAGAGGTTCAGTGTATTCTCTTGCCCTTTGGGACAAGTGATGATCAGTGGTGTAAGGAGGAACAAGGTAATGGAAACTGCTGCATTAAAAGACACCTAATGTGCATCCACAGGACTTGTGGTCTATAACTGAAAAACTGTCATGATGATCTCTCCATTGGCAAAAGATTCTGGACTAGTTTCCCATTTGGCTCTCCAGGTAGGGACTGCCAAGACAGAGTTGACCATTAGAAAAATATAGAAGAACCAATGCTGGGATAAAAGTCTAAGAGTTTGAATATGGAATGTCAGAAGTTCGAACATAGTATGAAAGTTAGAAAATCTGTAAAGGGAAATGAAAAAGCTCAATCTAATCATAGTGGCAGGTGGGACAGTGAAAGTGAAGTTAAATGGGAAGAAAAATAATTACTGGTCAAATGAAAATAGGGTAATATTGTCAGTAGCATAAAATGTTACAAAAGGAGTAGGATTCATTATGAATAGGAAAGGAAGTAGGGCAAAGAGAGGGCAACTGTGAACACTTCAGTAATAGGGTTGTTCTCATAAGATTTGACAGCAAACCAATGTTGATAATGGTAGTTCCGCTGCACATACCAATGTGCAAGCAGAAAATAAAGAGATACGTTAAGTATATAAGGATATTGAACTGATAATTAAGTATATAAAGATAGATGAAAATCTAATAATCATGTGGGACTGGAATACGGTTGTCATGGAAGGAACAGGAGACAGTTTCATTAGAGAATATGGGCATGGCAATAAGAACAAGAAGGATAAAGACTAACGGAGTCCTGCAATAAAGTTCAAATGGCAATAGCAAATACTACATTTAAAAATCACAAGAGGAGGTGGTATACTTGAAAAGACATGAGACATGGGAAGGTTCCAACTGGATTACATCATTATCAGACAGAGATTCTAAAATCAGATATTGGACTGTAAGGCACACCCAGGTGCAGATATAGACTCAGTTCACAATAAATGAAGAGTGGGTTGAAGTTTAAGAGAGTCACCCAAAAGAATCAGCTTGGAAGCAAGTGGGATACGGAAGTGCTGGGAAGTGATGGGATGCATTTGGAGTTCTCTAACAACATGGATACTGTGACAAGGGTTATCTCAGTATGCAGTTCATTTGAAGAGGGGTGAACATCTCTAAAAATGGCAATCACAGATGTTGGACAGACAAACATAGGTACAATAGCAATATAAATCCCTTAGGAATGAAATTTGGGAGAGGTGACTCAGCATATAAAAAAGTCAAAAGAAACTTCTGTGAAATAATAGTGAGGGTGATAACATTAAGAGTGCAAAGAGAATTTCACTGTTAAGCACAGAAGAGAGAGCACATAGGTGGAAAGAGTGAGGAAAGACTCTTTCCTTCTAAACCCATCCAGTACGCCTCCCCTTACCTAGGGTTCGGCCACATTTTCCACACTCTCCCCATTTCCTAACTTTGCCAATCCTTTTTCTTCATCCTCTTCCTTTCCCTTCACAGCACCAGCTAGAAGAAGGAGCTGCTGGCTCCACAAGCTTGCAAATGTCCTTAAACTTTATGTGTGTGTATTCTCCTGCTGTTGCTTGGGGAATAGATTTTTTTATCTGTCCCATTACATGAGAATACCTTAACATTCCAATTGCTTGTGGATTTATTGCTGAGAGGACTGAAACCTTTCATGTGCTTAGTGTATTTAGACAACATCATTGTGCTTTCCACTTCTCTAGAGGAAATTGCACAATAACTAAGAGAGAAATTCAAACTCCGTCACCCCTGTTTTGGCATACATTGATCTTAAGAAACCATTTTTACTCTCCTGTGATGTCAGTAATTTTGCAGTTGGATGTGTCCTTACTCAAGATCAAGGAGAATTTGAACATCCTATTGGATATACATCTAGCAAGTTAAATCAAGGTGAGCTTAACTTTACACAACAGAGAAGGAGTTATTGCTTATACGAGAGAAAATTTACAGTTGTGATGCGTTATGCCACATTAATGTGATTGTTAAGCCTCAAGGATTTTACAACAATTGGCTGTTTATTCTGAAATCCTTTACAGAAAGAATTTTGCACCAGTCACATGGTAGTACACAACAATACCACAGAGGAAAAAGGTAACCAATGTGTGAGTAGCCTCACTGTGCTAGTGACCTACATGCCAGCATAATATTAAAAGTTATGTACAGTCTTGCCTACTATGTGACCAAAGAGCGCACTATATAAAACTAAAAATTCTTCTTCAAATACTTTCACATCCATTAAAAAGTTTGACTTAGTTGCTTTCCCAATTTCAGGTCAAAGTAATAAATATGTTCTATCGATTATTGGTCACTTTTCCCATTTTTCGGTTATGGTTAGTCAGTTGATTTGGGGGAGGGGACCAAAGAGCAAGGTCATTGCTACCATCAGATTAGCGAAGGATGGAGAAGGAAATCAGCCATGCTCTTTCAAAGGAAGTGATTTAGGGTTATCCCAGGAAACCTCAATCAGCTTGACCAGATGTGGGTTTGAACCGTTGGCCTTCCAAATGTGAGTCCAGTGTGCTACCCACTGCACCACCTTGCTCGGTTTTAGTTGTGGCTCCACTGGCAAATTTTCTTATTTTTCTGCATGGAAACTCTAAACCTCTCCAGAAAGATCAAAGGAGAAAATTCTTATTATCAATTTCCACACAGGTTTTCAAGTTATTAATAATCAAGAAATGGTAACTACCCTCTTCTATGCAAAAGGTAATGGCCACATAAGGCATGTTCATAACCTATTCTCTAAATAATGCATTATGTGAATCAGAATCATACAAACTGGGACAGATTGCTCCCATACATTACATTACATTATGCAAATCTACTGGCTGCATGGATGTAAAATGCATTCATCATTTGAATTAGGAAAGGTGCCCCCAGATATTGTTGCTACTGTGGTAAAACAGCTGCCCCAATGCTTGAGGACCATCTGTAACAAATTTAGACCTACAATGTTGCTGCTGTCGCTAGGTAAGTTAAGTGGAGAAATGTCAGAATTCCAGATTATAAGCCTCGGCAATGATTGTTGTTATGGAATCAGGCTACAAAAAAGGGAAAGATTAAAAAGTTCACCACTCTTCAGAAAGTCCCTTAGAAATATTAAGACTGATCTCGGCAGTCAGTGCAGAGTTACAGCCACCACACCAAGTAGTTATGGTGCACTTTGACTGGTGTAACTTCACCAGGTATGACATGACAGTTATCTGCAGAAATCAGCCATCACAGCACCCAAGACACATAAAAGCCAGCCGCATTCCTGAAGATGTGCTCTAGTCAGCAGCCTGCCATTACACACCAGTATAATCTGTGACTGGAACCTTCATATCAGATGCATTTCAAGGGCTGAGCAGCTACCAGGCTTGAGAGTGAATAGAATAAGACAGTTACTGTTAGCTCCCAAAATAACTTCTATTTCTAAAGTTATTTAATTTAATTTCCCAAATATATGGGTGTATTTTTGCAAATTCTTTGGGGGTAATTTTACATTATTTATGTAATTTTTCGCATTTTTTCCACCACCATGGATCCTTGCTCTTTCCATCTGCATCAATACAGAAAAGTTTCCTTATCCCTAGCCAGAACCCAGTCCCACACACTGTTCCTGCATTGTTGCTTGGCTCATGGAATCCCCCCCCCCCCCCAAATGGCTTTACCAGCAAATTACTCATCTCCGGCTGCCATCCCTCCTTCCACAATGACCTCCATGTGTTCAGATTCTGCGAGTCCTTAGCCCTCACCAACACAGTACTGCAAAACCATATCAACCAAGCCCACACTTCCTTGCAATACCTTCTCTCCATTCACAAGATTCTCCTGCTACGTAATCCCAAATTCCTGAAACCCATAGCACACTTTGGAACTCTTGCCCTCCATGAGCTAGAGCAACATGTACATCACCTCAAAAAACTCTCCACCCTGCTCACTTCCTACTCCTGCTTTAGAGTACCACTGTCCACCACCCCTACAACAACTTCCAAACCTCCCCCACATACCCTCAGAGATGACAAACATTGTCTCGCAGACCTACTACATTTACCCACCCTCCAAAACTTCCTCCCACCATCACAAAGAATCCCGAACTTAAACAGCTCTGAAACACAGTCTTCAACCTTTCCTCCAGAAGCCTTAGCCCCACAGAAATATCAGCCCTCTCAAAGGAACTCACCTTTTACCCCACTCCCAAATTCAATCATGCAGGACTTGTTAAAGACCTTCTCTCCTTCTCCTGGTCCCTACAGTGGAAACACTTTTTTGCCACCAACCCTACCAATCAGACTCAACCAAAGACCAATGCTGAACCGTGCCTGACTCAGTTCGCTCCTCCATCCAATGGTGATCCACCCTCACTGCCCCCAAATCACCCCCTATTAACTTTCCAGAATTTCTTACCCTTTAGCCTAGTTTCACCACCACTCCCAAAATACCTCAACACGCAAACTAACCTTATATCCGCAGAAAGAACTGCAGTCCACAATCTAAAAACTGATCCCGACATTACAATCCTACCTGCAGACAAAGGCTCCACCACTGTTGTTTTGAAACACAAGAATTACCTGTCAGAAGGATTCCACCAGCTGTCTGATACATCCATCTTACCATAGTGACTCCATCCCAGAAATCTAGCAACATCTCCAGTTACTCCTCAAATCCTTAGGCCCATCCCAGAACTTCTCACCAAAATCCGTCTCTCTGCTCACCCCTACCACTCCCCACACTCCTACCTTCTACATGCTTCCTGAGGTCCTCAAACCCAACCATCCAGGACACTCCATTGTGGCCAGTTACTGTGCCCCCACTGAGAGAATCTCTGCTCTCGTTGACCAACACCTTCAACCTATTATCTGAAACCTACCTTCTTACATAAAAGGTATGAACCACTTCATCCACCAACTCTCCACAGTCCCTGTCTCTTTACCATACCGTGCCCTGCTCATCAGTATTGATGCCACCTCCCTTTACACTCACATCCCTAGTGCTCATGGCCTTACCACTATTGAAAACTACCTTACCCAATGCTCGATGGATTCCAAACCAACAGCCTTCTTCCTAAGCACCCAGAATGCTAAACCCCTCACCTGGTTCAGATTCATTAATGACATCTTTGCGATCTGGATTGAGAGTGAGGACACCCTTTGTACATTCCTCCAGAACCTCAACAGCTTCTCCCACATTTGCTTCACATGGTCCTACTCAATTCAACAAGCCATCTTCTTAGATGTTGACTTCCACCTCATAGATGGCTACATCAGTCCCTCTGTCCATATCAGACCTACTAACCACCAGCAAAAGCTCCACTTCAACTGCTGCCATCTGTTCCATACAGCATAGCCACCTGTGATCGTTGCTTTGGCAGTGATGGGCAGTCCCACTCAAAATATACCGGGGGACTCACTGAGGTCTTCACAGACTGTAATTATCCTCCCAACATTGTACAAAAACAAATCTCCCATGCCTTTATCTTTCCAGTGTCCCACCACCTCTCAAAGTCTCGCCATCTGGCCACAGAGGAAAATTTGAAATATACCGAGGGACTCACTGAGGCCTTCACAGACTGTAATTATCCTCCCAACCTTGTGCAAAAACAAATCTCCCATGCCTTATCTTTCCAGTCTCCCACTACCTGCCATAGTCTCACCATCTGGCCACAGAGGAGTATTCCCTTCGTAACTCAGGACCACCCAGGACTGAAGTAACTGAATTACATTCTCCGCCAGGGCTTCGACTACCTAACTTCATGCACTGAAATGATAAATGTCCTGCCCACTATCCTTCCCAGCCCTCCCATATTTTATTCTGCTCTCCACCGAACCTACAAAATATACTCTTCAACCCCTATGCAACTCCTGCTCCAAACCCCTTACCTCTTGGATCATGTCCCTATAATAGACCAACATGCAAGTCCTATCCCATACATCCTCCCACCATCACCTACTCATGTCCAATTACAAACATCACCTTTCCCATCAATGGCAGGTCTACCTGAAAAACCAGTCATGTGACCTACAAGCTAAGCTGCAACAACTGTGCTGGATTGTATGTGGGCATGACAGCCAACAGGGTGTCTATCCGCATGAATGGTCACTGAACAACTGTGGCCAAGAAAGAAGTGGACCACCCTGTTGCTGAGCACGCTGCCCAACACGACATCCTGCTTTTCAATGACTACTTCACTGCCTGTACCATATGGATCCTTGCTACCAACACCAGGTTTTTTGAACTGCACAGATGGGAACTCTCCCTGCAATTTACCCTATGTTCCTGTAACCCTCCTGGTCTCAACCTTCATTAATCATTGTCCTCACCCATCCAGCCACTTCCTTGTTCCCATTTCAGCACTACACAGCCCTCATTCCACCAATGCACCCACTCTTTTTACTTCTCTCCTTTTCCCCCAACCCCTCCACCTCTCCCCTGCCCACTGTCTAACCTCCCAACTGCACCTAGCTACCCTACCCACTCTCCACCTTGTCCCTGCACACTCCCCAGTAGCATTTGACTGTCCCTCACCCCTACCCTACTATCCATCACCCTTCCCACCCCAGCCTCCTCCTTACTCCCACTTCGTCGCCACTCCTATCATGCACTGCTGCTGCTGCTCACAGTGCGGCTTCAGCTGCCAGAGACTTCAGTCATGTATGTGTAAGTTGTGTTTGCATGAGTGTGTGTGTGTGTGTGTGGTGTCTATTTTTGACACTGACACTGGCCTTGTTGGCCAAAAACTTATTTGTGACAGTCTTTTTGTTGTGCCTTCTGCGACTCAGCATCTCTGCTATATGGTGAGTAGCAACTTCCCTTTTCATAATACTGTTACATTCCATCCTGGATTTTATACTGTATATTTTCTTGTTTTCAACTGCAGAGCAGGAATAATATGTGACTGCTGTTTCTTATTGCAATTTTTTCGGCTGAATTCATTTTATGTATGTATGCTTCATTTACAAGAGTGCTTTCCTGTGCCATAACCATACTGCCTGTAAATGCCTTGTTGACGTATGCAAGTGAAGGTTGTCACCATTGTGCTACTGTAGCTCATCCCAGGTCAGCTCTTCTGCTGTTGTTGTGCACTTTCTACTACCATTAGCAGCCATCAACTTTTTTTTTGCCATCAACTTTCTTTTTGCCATCAACTTTTATTTCATTTTTGCATGTTTTCTATCTGTCCTTTCAGCATTCTTGAAGCCTCTTATCATCATTATTGATGAATTCTCTTCCTTCAAGGTTGCAGACTTGTGACGGAACAGGGACTAGTATCTGAGAATTGAACTGATAACCCCTATTCCTCTTAATGCAAATCTTCCCGTAAACCAGTGGTAATTAGATTCTCATCACTTCTTCTTATCTTTTTGAGAGTTTTAATTTAGATTCTATGGCCCTGAATGCATATAGCTAAATGTTGTCTCTCATGTTAGTATTTCACGAATTAGCTCTTTTGAGATATTATGTAGATAATTAAGAATTTTTTTCTTTGTTTTTACCCATACTACTGCCTCTGAGAGTTTTTTGCTGGAGTTCTGGTTCACCCAGGGAGAGAGGAGGAAGGGGGAGGGGGGAGAGCAGAGCAGATGGAAGAAGAGAAGGGGAAAAGTTCTGCCAGTGTGTTGGCATGACAGAGGACATTTGAAGTACTGGAGTGGGAGCAGAGCTGGGGATAGGTGTTAGTGGCTAGTGGAGATTTAGGCCAGGGGTGGTGGAAGTGAAGCATATGTTGTAGTGATATTTGTCGCCAATACATATCAGAAAATATGGTGTTGTTAGGAAGCCAACGGCCTTGCTGCAGTGGTAACACCAGTTCCCGTCAGATCGCCAAAGTTAAGTACTTTGGGCTTAGCTACCACTTGGATGGGACAGCAGAGAGCTATTGGCAAATGGGGTGCACCCAGCCTTTGTGAGGCTTATTGTACCTTGTATGCCATATAAAATGGATTTGCACTGTCTCGTATGTGTCTAGCAAATGTAAACAGATAATCTATTGTGTATGTTTTTGGATCCTGTTTCGTGGGCCCCTACCACCATGGCACAGCGCGTCCCCAGGTTGCGGATAGGGGATACGGCCTTCAGATATGAAGGGTAGCTGCGAATACAAAAAAATAAGCAGTCACGGACAGCCGGTGGGGAGCAGGTGATGGCGTGATGAACCATCCCTGTTTCTTCTTCTCTTACTATCAAATCTATTCATCAAGAATCAGCGACATTAATGGGCATGGGTCCCTTTGAAGTAAAATATTCCGGAGGTAAACTAGGTTCCCATTCGGATCTCCGGGCGGAACCTATTTCGAAGAGATTCAGGCCGAAAGGAACTTTCAGGTTGGGAACATGGAACGTTAAAAGTTTGAACAGGCCAGGAATATTCCAGACACTATTAGACGAATTAGATAGATATGATGTAGACATTACAGCTATTTAAGAAACTCGGTGGCAGGAGAAGGGCAGCATAAAGTGGGGTAACTATACATTTTTCTATGGAGGTGCGGAAGCTCACAGTTTCAGAACAGGTTTTGCAGTACAGAGAAAAGTGCTTCACGCAATCAGAGATATAAGGTTCCTTAGTGACCGACTATCAGTTATAGTGTTGTCCGGCAGGTGGAATAGACTAGTAGTAATTAATGTACACGCACCAACTGAGGACACTGAAGGGGTTGTTAAAGACGGCTTTTATGAAGAAGTAGATCAACTGTGGGATGAGTTCTCCTCGTATGATACAAAATTAATCATAGGTGATTTTAATGCGAAGGTAGGGAAGGAGGAAGCATTCCCGCCTACAATTGGGAAAGAAAGTTTACATAAGATTTTGAATGATAATGGCACAAGGGTGGTTAATTTTGCTGTTTCAAAAGACATGCTTGTTGAGAGCACATATTTCAAAAGGAAGGACATTCATAAAGCAACTTGGGTCTCTCCGGATGGACACACCCGAAACCAAATTGATCATGTTCTTGTAGATCGGAGATGGTACGCTAGTATAGAAAATGTTAGGACTTTCAGGGGAGCAGACTGCAATTTTGATCATTTTCTTGTAGTTGCCAAATTTCACCAATGGCTATCTACAGCAACATCAAGGTGTCACAATGCAGAACTTGTTAGGTTCAACACTGACAAGCTAAATGATGAAAACTTTAGAAGAAGGTACATGATAGAAATTTCAAATAGATTTGATGCTCTCAGGACACATGAAGATCAAGACGAGGATGTAAATAAACGGTGGATCATCGTAAGGAATAATATCAAAGAGGCAGAGAAGGTCACAATAGGTACAATTAAGACGAACAGGAGGAAACCGTGGTTTGATGAGGAGTGCAATAAATTGGTAGAGGAAAGGAGAAAAGCACAATTAGATTGGGATAGAATGGGAGGCAGAAAATGAGAGGAATTCTTGAACTTGAGAAGGGAAGTTGGTCGTAGGCTACGGGAAAAAAAGAGGGATTATTTGAACAATCAAATTACAAAAATGGAAACAAACAGTAAAACAAAAAAAATTAGGGAACTTTACCTAGACATAAATGGGTATAGGAAGGACTTCAGGGCTAGGACAAATGCACTTCGAGGGGATGCTGGGGGAATACTGAGAGACCCCAGTGCTATATTAAGTAAATGGAGGGCGCATTTTGAGCATCTATCAAATGTACACCAGGAAGCAGGAAATGAGCAGGCGTACGAAATACATACAGCAGAACCCCAGATACCTGAACCAACATTAAGGGAAGCAAGAGATGCAATCAACAAATTGAAAAACCATAAAGCAGCAGGATCAGATTGCACAACTGCGGAATTAGTTAAAAATGGGGGACAGAAATTGGTGGAAGTAGTTCACAAAGTGATAACTAAAGTATGGAACTCAGAGATGATACCTGAAGAGTAGCAGCAGTCCATTCTGATCCCTATTTTTAAGAAGGGCGACAAAATGGATTGTAGTAATTATAGAGGGATATCGCTATTACCAGTATGTTCCAAAATTTTCTCAAATATTCTGTTAAGCAGGCTTACACCATATGCAGATGAAATTGTGAGGGATTACCAAGCTGGATTTCAGAGGAACAGATCAACTATAGACCAAATATTCACCCTGCATCAAATTTTGGAAAAGAAATGGGAATACAATAAACCAGTTCATAATCTTTTCATAGATTTTACGAAAGCATATGATTCAGTATTGCAATCAAAATTGTACAGAATTCTTTTGGAACTTGGAATACCAAAGAAGTATGTTAGACTTATAGAAGCGAGTTTGAAAAACACAAAAGGTAGAGTACACATGGGGAATTTGGAGTCAGAAGAATTTGTAATAAAGAACGGACTTAAGCAGGGAGATGCCCTGTCTCTGCTACTTTTTAATTTAGTCCTAGAATATATTGTACGAATAGCAGCAGATAACTCAGAGGGTGTGGAGTTAAATGGAAATATTAAGATATTAGGGTATGCAGATGATCTAAACATCATTAGCGATAGGAAAGAATCTGTAATAGCAAATGGGAATACATTAATCAAGGCTAGTGAAGATGTAGGTCTAAGGATAAGTGAAGACAAAACTAAATACCTGGTTACTACTAGAATGCCAACAGCAGTAGATCAGGAGATGTTAAGAGATGGAGACATGCAGTTTGAAAAAGTGAACACATTTAAGTATCTAGGCATGGACATCACTTCGAGAAATGAGATTGAATCTGAACTGAAGAAGAGATTACGGGTGGGAAATGCATGCTACTTTTCATTGAATAGATTACTTTCATCACGGATATTGTCTAGGAATTTAAAGATTAGAATATACAAAACTATTATTCTACCAGTTATGCTGTATGGGTGTGAGACTTGGTCTCTCACTCTGCAAAATGAAAAGCCGTTTCAAGTATTTGAAAACAAAATTTTGAGGAAAATTTTCAGAGCAAAAAGGGATGACATTAGCGGAGAGTGGCAAAAACTGCATAATGAAGAGCTTCACGAACTCTATTCAAGCCCTGACATAATCAGTATTATTAAATCATGTAGGCTGCGATGGGCGGGTCACGTAGCTCGAATGGATGAGGGCAGAGCAGCGCGCAGAGTACTGGTAGGGCACCTAGAGGGAAAACATCCTGTGGGGAGACCATGGCATAGATGGGAGGACAATGTGAAGGTTGATTTAAGGAGCCTAGGTATTGAAGGTGAATGGAAGGAAATAGCCCAAGACAGGGACAGGTGGCTAAATTATGTTGCTGCGGTAATGGACTCTCGAGTCTGGTATGACCAGAGAGTAAGTAAGTAAGTAAGTATGTATTTGGATCATACAACAAGCATCTGTGAGCAACATATATATGGACATGGCCTTTTAGACATGATGCTGTATGTTTTTAAATATTTAAGCAATGACAAACATTTGTAATGTGCTAAGTTTTATGTACTTGAAATCTTGTGCTTGAGGTCAGCATAAAATGAGCATCGTTTACTACCAAAAAATGTTTATGACCTGAAGATAACAGCTAAACTGTTAAAAGCAGTTGTCTTGAATAAAAAATATTTTTTTGTGATTTTGGCTTTTAAATGGTTTCTAACAATTAAAACAGATCACCATTCAAAATTCGCATAGTGAAAAAATTCAGCCCGGCTGTAGGAGGGATGCAAGAAGTTAGTGAGGATGATATTCCTCATCTCGGGGCACAATGACATATAGCTCCAGTCCTGGGTGGTACTGTGTCAGAACAGGAGTGCTCCTTTGTGGACAGACAATTGATATGTGGGAGGTGCTACATTACTGGAGAGACAGGTAATGGGAGATCTGTTTCTGGACAAGGTTGGAAGGATAATTTTGGTCTATGAAGGCCTCCGTGAGACCCTTGGTATATTTGGAGAGTGACTGCTTGCCACTACAAATGCAATGACCATGGGTTGTTAAGCTGTATCGATGGGATTTGGTAAGGAATGGATGTCAGCTGTCAAAGTGTATGTGTTGCTGGTGGCTGGTAGATGGATGTGCAGATGCAGCTGCACTTAAGGTCAATATCAAGGAAGGTGGGTTCAGTACGACCAAGGCAGAGAAGGTGTTGAGGTTCTGGAGAAATATGGATAAGGTGTCCTTACCCTCAGTCCAGATAATGAAGATGTCATCAATGAATCTGAACCAGGTGAGAGATTTGGGATCCTGCATGATTAGAAATGTTTCCTCTAGATAGCCTATGAATAAGTTGGCATAGGATGGTGCCATGTGGGTGCCTATTGCTGAACCAGGGATTTGTATGTAGGTGATTCCCTCAAAGGAAAAGTAATTGCTGGAGAGGATACAGTTTGTCATGGTGAGGAGATAGAAGTTCTGTAGTCAGTTGGGTGTTGGGAAATGTAGTGTTTAATAGCGGCAAGGCCATGGGCATAGGAGGTATTAGTATAGAGGGAATTGGCAATGTTAGTAGTGAGCAGGGTGCCAAGTGCTAAAGAAACAGGAACCTTGGAGAGTCGGTGGAGGAAATGGTTGTGTCTTTTATGTAGGAGGGTAAGTTACAGGTAATAGTCTGAAGGTATTGGTCCATGAGAGCAAAGATTCCTATCGCTAATGATGTTTAGATCATCTGCATAACCTAATATCTTAATATTTCCATTTAACTCCACACCCTCTGAATTATCTGCTGCCATTCGTACAATATATTCTAGGACTAAATTAAAAAGTAGCGGAGACAGGGCATCTCCCTGCTTAAGTCCATTCTTTATTACAAATTCTTCTGACTCCAATTTCCCCACGGGTACTCTACCTTTTGTGTTTTTCAAACTCACTTCTATAAGTCTAACATACTTCTCTGGTATTCCAAGTTCCAAAAGAATTCTGTACAATTTTGATTGCAATACTGAATCATATGCTTTTGTAAAATCTATGAAAAGATTATGAACTGGTTTATTGTATTCCCATTTCTTTTCCAAAATTTGATGCAGGGTGAATATTTGGTCTATAGTTGATCTGTTCCTCTGAAATCCGGCTTGGTAATCCCCCACAATTTCATCTGCATATGGTGTAAGCCTGCTTAGCAGAATATTCGAGAAAATTTTGGAACGTACTGGTAATAGTGATATCCCTCTATAATTACTACAATCCATTTTGTCACACTTCTTAAAAATAGGGATCAGAATGGACTGCTGCCACTCTTCAGGTATCATCTCTGAGTTCCATACTTTAGTTATCACTTTGTGAACTACTTCCACCAATTTCTGTCCCCCATTTTTAACTAATTCTGCAGTTATGCAACCTGATCCTGGTGCTTTATGGTTTTTCAATTTGTTGATTGCATCTCTTACTTCCCTTAACGTTGGCTCAGGTATCTGGGGTTCTGCTGTAGCTAGCCACAATGGAGCACACTGAGCGGGTGTGTTTATTGACTGTATGAAGCATGTAGAGGATAGGACTGGAGGGAATGACAAGGGTATGGAGAAAAACAGACCCAGGGGAGACATTCAGGGATGTATCTAAGGATTTGAGGAGGGACTGGGCATCCTGCTGGATACCTGGAATGGGATCATTGTGGCAGGGTTTTTTGGTGGATGTAACTGACGGTTGATGCAGCCCTTCACCAGATAATCCTTGTGGTTCATAATGTTCATAATAACAGAGGTGGAGCCTCTATCGGTTGGTAGGATTATAAGCTTAGGGTCAGGTTTTTGGCGTTGGATTGTGGTTTGTTCTGTGCATGTAAGGTTGGTTTCCCTGTTGCTGGATTTTGGGAATAATGGTGAGACAAGATTCAAGATTAGGAAATTTTGAAAAGTTAACAGGCGGTGATTTGGGGGCAGTGGGGGTGGATCACACTTTAATGGAGGAGAAAACTGAGTCAGGCATCATTCACTGTTGATTTTGGACTGAGTATGATTGATAGAGTTGGTGGCAACAGAAGTGTTTCCGCAGTATGAATGGGGAAAAGGAGATTGACTCTGAGAGTCAGACAAAAGTTAAGCCCTTCACAAAGGACCGATATTTCTGTGAGTCTGAGACTTTTGGACGACTTGAGACTTTTGGAGGACAGTTTCATGACCATGTTACAGTATGTTTAGGTTCTAGATTCTACATAATGGTGGGAGTGAGTTTCTGAGGGTGTGCTAAATGTAGTAGGTCTCCAAGGCACGGTTTGGTGGCTGTGGTGGGGAGATTTCATTGAGGCCCTAGTAGAGGTGGTGGATGGTGGTAGTCCAAGATGGGAGTACAATGTGAACAGGCTGGAGGTTTGTCTGAGGTAGTGGTGTGCTTGATGCTCTAGTTTCTGGATGGAAAGGGTCTCAATCTGAGAGAAGGGGTGCAGGATTTGGGGTTGCAAAGCAGGTGAATTCTACTGACAGGAATGAGGTTTGGAACTGATTTGTAGGATTTTACAGGTCTAAGTTGGTGAGAGCTGTGGACTGATGGAACTCGAACAGGTAGAGGTCATTGTGGAAGGAGGGGTGGAGATGGATAATTTGATGTAAGGTCATTTTGGGTGATTCCACGAGTTAGGCAACAATACATTATGTGGGGCAGGGAATAGGAAAACTTTTCTGTTTTGGAACAGACTGTAGGAGCAAGAGTCTTCTTTCCCACCAATATACCTACTTCTCTCCTTCCTGTTCCTTCTTCTTCCTACACCTGACCTCAGCACAGCCTTCCAATGTCACACCTAACAGCCCTAACCTGGCCCCACCAAGTACCTACATGTTCCGGCAAGCAGCACAAGCATCTTCCCCCTGCCATACCCTCCTGCCCCTTGCCTGGGTGACTTTGTGCCTCTTCCACCACCTGTCATAGCAGACTGCATCTCTGTCAGATGCAGTTACAGTTAGTTTCTAGTGCTCTGGCACAGTAGCCATGTGTGTGTGAGTTGTGCTTGCATGAGTGTGTGCATGTGTTTCATACAGCAGAAGAACAGGATATACATGTGAACACGAAAAAAGTTTCCCAGATTTTTACAATATTTCCCAGTTAAAAATACACTTTTTCCTGAGTGAAAGTACATTTTTCCCATATTAAGTGACAATATACTTTCTCCCAGAGCTTTAAAGCTTATCAATGCTTTGAATGGTAAAGGTTTTAAACATCAGTGTAGAATATCTCAGCACTTTAGGAAACAAAAAACAAAAAAATAGATAAATAAAAACCCGTTTTGGAAAAGTCTTTGAGGCACCTCAACAAGTGTACTGCATATCTTCCTATTATGAAATTATAAATACGAATTCGACCAAATACAGCATGGTAGCTTCTGAAGCACTGAAATTGTCATTGCACTGTGTGATATGCTTTTGTCAGCCAATCAGATCACATCACATGATCTTGCCAGCCAATGGCAGCAGATATTCAGAGCATATGACACATGATGTAGTCAGCCAATAGCAACATCACTGTGAATACACAAATAAGAAATGTTAATGGTTTAACTTAATATACAAACAGTGTAGCTACCAGAAAAGCTAAGCTCTCACATGTAATAGTGATCTCCTTTAGCGTGTATTATCCTTTAAGATATATCAAACAAAAATGGGCCAGTTAAATTTTAAATAATGACACAAATGGCTGGTCTTCTGAACCAAAAATTTTTCTAAGTGACTGGTCCTCAAGCATTACATTTTGAATGAGAGTCAAATGCTCTGTGATTTAATAAATGCATCACACTTTCTTACATGCATATAAACAGTTGTGACATAAGATTCAATGAAAGCAGTTTGTTGTTACAAAGTATTGCAGAGTCCTGCTCTTAAAGCCTTTGACACATTTTTCTGTTGGCAGATGCTTGTATGTGCACTGTGTTTTGTTGTTATAAAAATATAGCACAAGGTCTTTGCAGCTAAATTTTTATTTTGATGTTATTCTCTCATTGATGTTTTATTGCTGCAGTATTATTCTACAGTAGTGGGATGAAGTAAAATTCTTTTTAAGAGTATCAGTTCTTACCTGTCAAAATTACAAACATTTAACTGGAAAAAAATGAAAAATTCCTGAATTCCAAAAAATTCCTGTGTTTCTTCTGGATTTTTCTCAAATGAAAATATTCCCACATTTTTCCTGGATTTCTTGGTTGTCCCAGGATGTACACAAGATGAAGAAGGACTTTATGCTAGAGCTGAAATATATCTCACAGTCTTTTCCATTGCGCCTGTCTGTGATACAATGGCTCTTCTATAAGGTAAATAATAATCTGTCATTTTCAATACTTGTGTTTCAACAGCTGCCATTCCTTCAGAACCAAAAAATTCCCTCCACACAGCCTAGCCACCATGGATGACATATCTGCAGAGATGTAAACTCCCATGCCCACTATAGGCAATACCTCCCAAACCACAAACAGATTTTCTGTGCCACATCTCCAACACCTCAATCCTCCAGAATCAGCTACAAAGGAGTGCCCCTCTTGTCACCTAGTATCACCTTGGGCTGGAACAACTGAACCATATCCTTTGCCAGGGCTTTGATTACCTCTCATCCTGCCCTGAAATGAGGGGCATCCTAAGCAGGATCCTTCCCACCCCTCCTAAAGCACTGTTTCATCACCCACCCAATCTCCACAAGTTCCTAGTCCATCCCTAAGCAACTTCTGCTCCCAGCCCCTTCTCCAGATATCATACTCTTGTAACAGACCAAGGTGCAAGACCTGCCTAATCCAACACCGAGCACCTTCTACTCCACACCTGTCGTAGGCTTATCCTACCAGTTCAGAGGCCTTGTCACCTGTGAAAGCAGCCAGGTCATATACTGACTCTGCTGCAAGCACTGCACAGCTTTCTGTGTTGGTATGACTAACAACCAGCTGTCCTCCAGAATATGTGGCCACCACCAAACTACTGTCAAGAAAAAGTTCACAACCAGGTGACACAATGTACAGCTGAACACAACATGCTCAATTTCAATGGCTGCTTCACAACCTTACGCAACTGGATTCTTCTGTCCACCACTAGCTTCTCTGAACACAAGGATCATATTCGTGTTGCAGACCAAGGTGTGTGACAGTTCCAACTTGCCATCTCTTGATCCTGCATTCCTAGCTGGCATAACAGCCACATCCCTGCAAGTCACCAGCCACCCACCCCAGCCCCTCACCCTGGGTTTTGCCTCCCTCTCCCTCTATCCACCCTACCTGACACTTCCCCCACCACAACCGGTCCACGTGCTGAAAAATGGTATTGGCACTATCACTCCAACTGGCACCATGTAGGGGAATAGGCATTTTGTGTATGTTGTGTGCATGTGTACGCGCGCATGTGTGTGTGTGTGTGTGTGTGTGTGTGTGTGTGTGTGTGTGTGTGTGTGTGTGCGTGTGTGCATGTGTGTGTGTGCAGCTCAGTGTTTCTGCTTTCAGTGATTGGTCCTCTTGGCTCCAAAAGATTTTCTTTCCGTACCACTGTTACTCCATCCTGAACTTTCCATTGTTTTACGAGAGCCGTTCAGAAAGTAACCTCCGGTTGATTTAAAAAAATACACCAAGTTAAATAAAAATATTGTAATATATACATCTTACAACTACATCTTTGCACTATTTTTCTACATAGTCTCCATAGCGATTGAGGCACTTATCGTATCTCTTCACAAGCTTTGAAATTCCTTCTGCATAAAAATCACCCGCTTGTGCCTGGAGCCAGCCTGTGACTGCATCTTTGAGCTCTTCGTCGTCATCAAACCGCTGTGACCCAAGCCATTTCTTCAAATGCATGAAGAGGTGATAATCACTTGGCGCCAGGTCTGGGCTGTAAGGTGGATGGTTGATAACGTCCCACTTGAAGGACTCAAGAAGGGCCGTTGTTCTGCGAGCAGAGTGAGGACGGGCGTTATTGTGCAAAAAAACGATACCGGAAGTCAGCATACCACGGCATTTGTTCTGTATAGCCCGTCGTAACTTTTTTATTGTTTCACAGTACATGTCTTGATTAATGGTCATACCACGTTCCATGAATTCAACCAACAACACCCCTTTGGCATCCCAAAAGACCGTTGCCATCAGTTTTCTGGCAGAAAAATCTTGCGAGGCTTTTCTTGGTTTGGTAGGCGAATTTGAATGTGCCCACATCTTTGATTGTTCTTTTGTCTCAGGGTTCACGTACTTAATCCAGGTTTTGTCACCGGTCACGATTCTGTTTAACAATGGTTCTCCTTCGTCCTCATAACGTGACAGAAAGTCTAATGCAGAGGCCATTCTTTGAGTTTTGTGGTGGTCGGTAAGAATTTTGGGCACCCATCGTGCACAGAACTTATGGTAACCCAATCTTGCTGTCACTATCTCGTACAAGAGAGTCTTAGAAATCTGTGGAAAACCAGTAGACAACTCCGACATTGAGAAACGTTGATTTTCACGAACTTTTGCATCAACTGTCTGAACGAGTTCGTCAGTCACCAATGATGGTCTACCACTCCTCTCTTCATCATGAATGTTTTCTCGTCCACTTTTAAATAAACGTACCCATTCACGGACAACTCCTTCACTCATAACTCTTGGTCCGTACATGGCACAAAGCTCACGATGAATAGCTGCTGCAGAATATCCTTTGGCTGTAAAAAACCTTATGACAGCATGCACTTCACATTTGGCGGGGTTTTCTATTGCAGCACACATTTCAAACTGCCACAAAAACTAAACTAGCGCAGGTACGACATTCACTCGACCACGGCTTGATGCCGACTGACCTGTTGAGTGCGTGAACGCACAGATGGCGTCGCTACTCCCCCCACAACCCGCACTGTGACCAATCGGAGGTTAGTTTCTGAACCGCCCTCGTATTATAATAAAAACTAGTATATTTAGATGAGGTCATGTTTTACAGTTTCCAGAAAGATATGACTTTTTACTTAACTTAGTTTTCATCATAGCAGTTCTCAACACATTAATATGTTGTTCTCTTCTTCTTAAAAACAATAAAATAAAATAAAAATTAGAGGAATTATTGTTAACTTCTAACATGTCTGAATCAACTAAAACCTCATGAAAGTTTCTAATTATATATTCTATAGCCCTGCCTGTATGATGATAATGCAGTAATTCCTCAGTTAGTGTGCACATACAAGTTATATGAGTTTTAGCTTATCTTCACTTATCCATCAGTATCAGTCTGGCAGTTACTCTGTCCAATCTGCTTCCTTGGTCACATCACCAAGCCACAGGTATGCTTACTGGAAGGCCGGTTACATAAATGTGTTTGTAATCATTGTTTTCATGGCCCTCAAAAATTGTTTACTATGAATATAACATCTTAAGGATTTTCATTTTTCTTTCAATATCCAACCAATCATAGTAAAATCAGCACAGCGTGTAGAGCTTTGTGGACGGGGTGAGTGGGAGGTTTACAATGTATAATTATTAATAACTATTGTAAGAGTCTCTATATTTTAAATCCTCCCACCAAAGTCGGGGCAGGGAAATGAGGGCTCACATGCCGTACTGCCACTGCTGATGCTGTGGTGACAGCCCTGATGGTGTGGCACTTCCCAGGTGATCAATGAACTTCCCCTAATCAAACACGTGAGATTTACCAATAGTGGGATTGGGAGACTGTTGCTCTCTCTGTTCCTGGCCTCAGGATGCGGTGGTCCAGTCTTGAGAGACTTAAGTTTTTCATCACATTCCCCTTATTTATGTCACTGTATAACTTTTTCCAATAAAACACTCTGATGTCAGTTATGCCTTCTTCTTATTTCCCCTGAATTCACAGCCTATCCTGTCACCTGCCGTCTTAGCTTGGCCATTCCATATTGTTCAATGATGTTTGTGGAGAAGGTGAAGAGTATTGACCACATTAAAGAAGAAACTATCTTCCCAAGATGCCATTGCCACCAAAGGTGGCAAAGGAAACAGTTTAGTGTTATTTAAGAAGTCAGAATGTACACATATTTACTGAAAATGACTCTAAACATATGAATCCCATAGCACCAGGGCTGTATGGATTACCTAAGCTTTTCAAAGCAAGTATTACAATAAGGTCTGTAGTGTCTTCAGTTTCAGCATCTTGCCATAAATTAGCCAAAGAGTTGGAGTCACTACTTGAAACATAAACAAAATTTAAACCAAAATTTTGGAAAACCTAATTTATTTGCATTAGTCAAAAAATTAAAATACCTATCTACTCCACCTACTGCTAAGCTAGTCTTATTTGATATCAGCATCTTATTTTCTAATATTGCTGTTGAAAGGCAACTGTAATTATGACAAAATTGATGTGTAAAACAAGAACAATTCCAATGAAGACTGACAATATAAGACTGCCAACTGAGACATGCTTAAGGTAAAATTATTTCCAATTTCATCATATTCTGTACTGTCAGTCAGATGGGTCAGCAATGTGGTCCCTTCTGAGCCCCTTATTAACAGAAATGTGGGTAGATAATTTTGGCCATACATTTTTAAATAAGGAGCCCTTGAATTCTAAAAACAGTATCACAACACTTAAGTGGATAATATACTGTTCTTGTGAACAGGCACCACCAGATAAACAATTTTTTCCAATATTTAAATTCACACCAAAGTAAAATTAAGTTTACCATAGAGTAGTATGGGTGACTCAATTAACTTCTTAGTCCTTACCATTGATATAGAAAATAAAAATATTTTTTTAAGATATAGAGGAAAGTATCATCTACAGACACAGTAATGCCTGTCAATTACCAGCATTCTGTAACACACAAACATGCAGTGTTCACTACATGGTGCACCATCTGCTATCTAAACCATAAAACAATCAGATTTAGGAAATGTATTAAAATTAATTAAAGAAATTGCATACAGCAATGGTTATAGCCCTATCTTAACTCACAACTCACTTAACAGAAAAAAAATGTGAGGGTAACTTCACTTCTATAATCTCCTCAGATGGCATTATATTACACTTACAACAAACAGGCCCCTGTGCTATATATAGGGAGCACTTCTCAGGTACTAACCAGCAATCTAAAATCCAGGAAGTATACACACGTTTTCTATATCAGGAATGTTGTCCACATTCTGTTCAAGAGTGGAATTTATAGGATTTTCTGCAATTTGTGTGGCTTATTATATGTAGCCCAACCAGGAAGGGCTGTAACTACTAGACTGACTGAACATTTAATGGTGTTGGAGACTGAAAAAGAAAAGATTCCACCTCTGCTGAACATGCTTAGAATAACAATATTAAATTTGATGTTCTTGATACAGCAAATAAACACAGGAGACTAACACTGCTTGAAAATTTTGGAATAAATAAACAACATAAAGATCAAATAGAGTTCCATTATTCACTCTTGCTAAAGTAACAGTAGCCAACTGATATTTTTCTAACCGTATGATAATATGATTGTTGTAAACAGTATAACTAATCCCCATCAACTTTCCACATTTTTTACCAGTTCACCACATTCACAAGTTGTTTCGTCCATAAGACATAATAATATATGCCAGTACTCACTTGTTTACTGTTTTGCCCTGTACATTCTCATACTTTTAATTTTTGAGTATAAAGATATATAAGGTATATTTATTCACAACTTCTTTGCGTATTTCATTACACATGTGGCATTTATATAGATATACATAGTTGTGAAAGGTCACATATCCTTTGAAAAACAATTTTTGAACAGCTATAAACTGTCTGTGATGTTCAGACCACCAGTTTAGTCTTAAGTTATCTGACGATGGCCTAAAAAGTCAAAAGCCAGTTCACAATGAACTATAACATAATTATTATTGTGTAACTTCAATACCATCTGTGTCAGTTTTTGATACTTCGTGATTCTTAACATTTGACAACTCCATTAGTACAGTAAACTTGAAGTCCAACTATGTATTAGCTCATCCAGTCTTTTAAATACAGTAAGCTCAGGTGCCATATAAATGGAGACATGCTCCATTAAAATGTTTTATGAAATATAATCATAAGAATGCTATAGATAATGTAAATTACAGTAATTAAGATTTTCATTATTCTGACCACTTTTATCAGGTGATAGAGTACATAAATTCAGATGTACCAAAAATAACAACAGTTGTTCTGCAGAAATGAACTCCGAATAGATCAAACATTAATGGCTTTAAACACAAAGTAGTGGAGAAAAAATAGGATCCCTAGCAGTAGATGAAAAAGTCTACCAACAAATGGAAAAAAAATTCTATTGAAATCTAGAAGGTAGTGAAACCCTGCCAAAATGGAAGTAATTCTAGACTGAAACGCCTGTCAAGCTAGATTAGCCTCAGGCAGAGTATACATGATATAAACCTGCTTTATAAAGTTATTACTCTGCAGATATTTAAGGAAAAATATGATCCGACAATGAAAACTTTTGAAACAGAATTTCCTAAAATACGAAATCAGATTAACAGCAAAGCAATAGAGCAATCTATCCAGGGAGCTAAATGACAAAAACCATAAAGGTCCCAAGAAGATGAATACAATACCATTCAGCATAATGCATGATGACAACATTCTGAAAAACCCCAATACTATGTGTAATATTTTTAATGACTATTTCACTTCTCTTACTATCTAACTACTCCATATTTTCAATGCACAAGTCTACGTCCCATGTTATCTCACTCAATGTACTGACTATCGACAAATAAACTCACAAACCTTAATAAGAAATTAAATATAAACAAATGTTTTTGTCCACCTTTAGCTCAGACATCCTGTATTTTGTAACTTCTGTTAGACATTTTTGAATATCTTTAGCCCAGATGCCCAGTATTTTGTTACTTCTGCAATGCTTAGGAAACATCTCAGGGAGAAATGTGGTAGCGTCTCAATGATAATGGGAATGGGGGGCCTCACTACCCTGCTGAAAAATGACTTCGGAGGCATCTGTGAAACTGCATAGTTCACCAACATGTAGAGTTACGTGTGCTCTGTCACTGACACACATGACCTATGAGACTGAAGGCTGTTCATGAAACAGTGAGGATCACATCTTGGAGATTGTCTCTATTGATTGGGTATTTACAAAACAAGATAAAACAGTGAGTTCTTTTGTTACAAGGTCTTGTTTGTGTATACTTCTATCACAGACACCTTGTACATCAATGATCAGGGCCTGGAATTTAAAATGGGCTATTCACACCATACCAATGTAAATAATGTATACACCATCTTGGCAATGGAAACTGGCAGCTCCAAATTTCTGATTATGTATGTTGATGAAAATTTATGGTGAACTACCTACATTAATTTTGTATGTGGAAAAGTCAACAGTGGCATACTAGTATGTTTCCTTAGCCAGCTGGCAAAAATAGTTCCTAATCAAACATTAAAAATGTTATACTTCGGAATGATTTACTCCTTTCTTAATTATGTGGTGGAACTAAGGGGCTGTGCAGCTGATGTCCACTTAAAAACGGATTCAAAATAGGACTAACACAATAACCTGACAAACTTTACCCTTGTAGTTGAAGACTACTGGTGGAATGTAGGTGCTTTAGGGGTAAAGGAGACCAGTCACCAAAGAGCAGCAGCGTTAAGTTGTCGATGGCACACACAAAAAAGAAAGAAAACTTGCTAGCTTTCAGAGTAAATCCATTCTTGAGCTAGAGTAGACACACACACACACACACACACACACACACACACACACACACACACACACACACACACACACACACACACACACGCGCGCGCGCACGCGCGCGCGAACACACACCTACTCCCCGACAACATGTTGCTGGCTGCGCACACAATTCCAGTGCTTCAGTTCGGCAAATGGACTATTTAAGGATGGAAATTGTATTGGGTGGGGTGGGTACAGAGAGAGAGAGAGAGAGAGAGAGAGAGAGAGAGATAGAGGGGGGGGGGGCAAGAGGTAGGAAAATAGGCTCCCAGCTCAGAGAGAGGCAGCCAGTTTGCTGCCTAGGAAAGTGGAAGGAAGAGGTGGAAGATGTATGGACTAGACATGTGGCACACCGGTGTTAGAGCTGGTGGGGAACAACACACACTGGGGGTGATATGGAGATGTGAATTGGAAGAGGATGCAGGATGGAGGAAGGGGAAACTGTTGATTTGAGGGCTTGGAGAGAATCAGTTAACTGAGATTCAGGCCAGGATGATTACAGTAGAAAAGGGTGTGTTGCAAGGATAACCCTCATCCATGTAGTTCAGAGAAGCTGGTGGTGGAAGGAATGATTCAGATGTCCTGGATTGTGAAACAGTCATTAAAATTGTTCATGTATAGTCAGTCTTAAGTTGTGCCACAGGATGGTCACCTTTGTTCCTGGCAACAGTTTTGCAGTGAACATTCATCCTGGTGGGCAGCTCATTGGTAGTCATACTGACAGAAAAACTGTGCAGTGTATGCAGCAAAGGTGGTAATTGACATGGCTGCTTTCTGGGTGGGCTGGCCTCTGATAGGGTACAATAAGCCTGTGACAGTACTGGAGTAGGAAGTGCTGGATGGTGCACCCAGGTCTTCCTCAGGGATATGATCTCTGTGCAACGGGTTGGGAGTGGTAGTGATGGATGGATGGACTAGGACATTGGGAAGTTTGGTTGTAGAGCATGGACCAGGTATAGCAAATAGGAGAGAGCTTGCTGAGTTTCTGAAGGAATGAGAATAGGGTCTCTTGGTCCTGAGTCCAGATCAGAAATATATCATCATCAACCCTCTTGATATCTTCATAAACTGGACTAAGGGCCAAGGCGCTCTATCTTCAAGACACCCTATCCCCATTCCTTCATAACATCAAACCTGCTCTGCAACATTCCTCACCTAGTCCTCCTGAACCCAAGAGTAGATTAGATTAGATTTACTTTCATTCCAATTGATCTGTAGTGAGGAGGTCCTCCAGGGTGTAGAACATGTCAGAAAAACAACAATACATGACAAATATTTGCAACTAAAACAAATAAGCTAATGTACCATTCCACAGGTCCCAAGTGGAATGATTGTCATTTGTTAATTAACACTATATGAAAGAGACATTTTACAAATACTAATGAACTGAATTTAAAATAAAAAAGTTTTTTATTTATTTATAAGGTAATAAATGTGTAATACAACTACTATAATACTTATTTACAAAGAACACATTACTGCACTGAAATTCATCAATGGAGTGGAAGGAGTTGGCCACCAATAAATCCTTTAGGCTTCTCTTAAACTGAATTTCATTGGTTGTTAAGCTTTTTATGGCTGCTGGCAAGTTATTGAAAATGTGTGTTCCTGAACAATGCACACCTTCTTGTACAAGACTAAGTGACTTTAAATCCTTGTGAAGATTATTCTTATTTCTAGTATTGATTCCATGAATTGAGCTGTTGGTTTGAAAAAGTGATATATTTTTAATGAGAAATTGCATTTAGGAATAAATATATTGTGAAGCAGTAGTTAGTATCCCTAGTTCCCTAAACAGGATTCTGCAGGATGTTCTTGAGTTCACACCACATATAATTCTTACTGCTCATTTTTGTGCCCAGAAAACTTTAGCTTGGTTTGATGAATTATCCCAAAAAATAATCCCATATGACATTATGGAATGAAAGTAAGCATAGTATGCCGGCTTTTTTATTTTTATATCCCGACCCCCATGTCTGACACAATTCACATTGCAAATAGAGATTTGTTAAGATGCTTCAGCAGTTCTGTTGTGTGCTCCTCCCAGTTGAATTATTATCAAGCTGTAATCCCAAGAATTTAACACTGTCCACTTGTTCTATCTGCTTGTCATTGTATGTTAGGCATATACTCGTGGGACACCCCTTACAAGTTCTGAACTGCATGTAGTGTGTTTTTTCAAAGTTTGGTGACAAAGTATTGACTAGGAACCAGTGATTAATGTCTACAAATATTTTACTAGCCAATCTTTCTAAGACTACACTTGATTTGCTATTTATTGCAATGTTTGTATCATTGGCAAACAAAACGAATTTGGCATCTGGTAATGTTACTGATGAAAGGCCATTGATATACACAAGAAAAAGTAAGGGCCCCAAAATGGAACCTTGTGGGATCCCACATGTAATTAGTTCCCAGTTGGATGATGCCTGATAGCTTGATACATGTCTCTTTCCTAATAACATCCTTTGTTTCCTGCCAGAGATATAAGATTTGAACTATTTTGCAGCATTTCCTGTTACACTATAATATTCTTATTTACTGAAAAGGATATTGTGATTTACACAGTCAAATGCCTTTGACAGATCACAAAATATACCAGCTGCCTGCAATTTTTTGTTACTTAGTTCAGAATCACATTCTTTAATCAACTTTGTTGATATTTCATCATACCCACTAGATGTTTTTTATTTTAAAGATTATATGATGGACATTATTTCTGCTGGGGTAGTGAGGGCCAAATTCATATTATGGAAGTTACTTGAAATGTCTGGTCTGAGGTATTCCATAGCAGCATCTACCGAACCTGACAACCCCATCTTTTCAATAACAATTATGAAATGTTTGTTAAAAAGTTCTGCAACACTATACACATCTGTCACCAATGTATCATTTACTCTTTATGCTATTTGTTCCTCTTCATGTCTGGTTCTACCGGTCTCCTCCTTCACTATATCCCATATTGTCTTTATTTTGTTATCTGATATGACTATCTTTTCCTTGTAATATATTTGCTTTGATATCTGTATTACAGTCTTTAATATTTTGCAGTATTTCTTGTAATGTGCTATAACATCAACATCAGAACTGTTTCGGATTGACAGATACAGTTTTCTTTTTGTTTTACAAGATACCCCTGTTCCTTGAGTAATCCATGGCTTCTTTGTAGACTTTGCTCTAACCTCGGTAAGTGCAATCTTCCTGGATGTTGACCACCACCTCTGTGATGGCTTCATCCACACATCCATTAACATCAAACCCCAACAGTACCTGCATTTCAACAGCTGTCATCGTATCGACAACAAAAAAATTCCTCTCATACAGACTGAGCACCTATGGAGGGCGTATGTCAGTGATGAGAACTCCTTTGACCACCAAGTTTCATGTGGGCCTTCACAGACAGCCCAATACCCCTCCCCTCAAACCTAATTCACATAGCAGATTTCCTATGCCATGTCCTGACACATTTCCAAACTTTCCACCAACCCCAAGAATCAGCTACAAAGGAATGCCCCTCTTGTCATTCAGTATCACCTAAAATAGAACAACTGAACCACATCCTTCATCAGAGCTTTAATTATCTATCTTCATGTGCTAAAATTTGTTTATTTTTTTGTTTGCTGTCCATATAACAATTAGTTTTTGGACATTGTCGCAGATTTTAGCTCACATATACAAAGGTTTAGTTAACATTCGTAAGTGCACATTTTGATATAAATAGTGAAGGTTTTATTGCAAAAACAAACTTATGTTATATGCACTGTTTACAGGAACTTAACGACATGAAATATAAATTCATACACTTGATACCACCATGTGAAGATCAGAACTCATCACTTTTGTGTTACAATATGTGGGTGTATCACTCCAAAGTATATTTGTGTCAAGCTATTATGATCCAGAAAGACTGAGAACCTTTCCAGTAGATGCAGATTTGTACTGATTTTCTTACAAATACGATTATATGTTCTTTCTGTAATAGGTGTTCATCAACAATTATACCCAAAAATTTGTGTTTGTTTGTGTAACTAAGGGCCAATGGAGATATAAATAGGGTTCTATTTATGTTCTGATTATAGCTAAGCATAAATTGCAGTGTCAGTGTCTTCTCTTTACTTATTTATGAGCAGCTTATTTGCAGTATGATAACTTGACAGAAAATTATAAGTGATTTCATGACTGTTTGTAGTAGTTTGCATATCACTGTCCATCTGACAAAAGATATGTCATTGTGTCATCAGCACAACTTACAACCTTGTAGTTTTGGGGTTCAGTTACATCATTAACATACACAAAACCCCAATATCCTTCCTTGGAGCACACAATGTTGAAGTGTCTTGTGGGTTGATTTGATTGTTAGCAACTGTTCCTTCCTTTTAGAAGTAAACTTGGCACACTATTTCCTTTCTTTCAAATAGGCTACCACTCTCATTCCAAATGCTTCTAATTTATGCAGCAGAACTGTATGATTCGCAGTATCAAAAGCATTACTCATATTCAAATAGGTGCTTATTTATCTCCTTCATCTAGCTCCTTTAATATTTGATGTATAACAATTGCTACTGCTGTTACAACAGATCTTCCCTTACAAAAACCATGTTGTAGATTGTTAAATACATTACGTTTGATGAAATACACCTCAAGTTGATTTAATATTAATTTCTGTACAAATTTCTCAAGCTCTGAAGTTAATGAAATTGGCCTATAGGTTTTCATGTCAGTTCCTATTCACTTCTTATACACCGGTAGAATTTCAGTGATTTTTAAAAGATCACAGAATTCTCCATGACAGAGGAAGATATTTATTAAATGTGTCAGAGGTTTCACTATCCTCTGCATTCCTTTAGCAGCTTAGGTGAAATGTCGTCCCAGCCACAAGACATTTTAGCTTGAAATTTTCAAATGACTGCTAGGAAGTCCCACTCAGTAATGACATGGATGAAAAAAGATTGGCTAGTTTTTGCAACATTTAAATTCGGTGCCCAGTCATGTGTTTCATTTGTACCAATTGTATTAAACATCTGTGTAAATTGCTCACACACTTCTTTTGGATCATTTGTTAAATCATCATTTTCTTTTCCTGTTGTGCTGGTCTGTTCATGAGATTGCTGTTTCCAACATTCTTTACACATTATTTTCCAGGCTGTTTTACTAACACAGGTTGAGTTACTTAATGACAGGCATTTTTATGAGCTTTAAGGTTAGTAAAGGAATATTTGTATTTCTTTCTGAGCAGTTTGTATTTTGTTAAACAGCATTGTAATTTAGTACCTCTAAAGAGTATGTAACAGTCTTTCATGTTCTCTCTCAGTTCAATGATTTCTGGAGGCAAATTCTCAGCTTTGGGGTTAATAACTTTGTTCACTTGTTTTACTTGAATAGTTTATACAAATTTTCCCATCTATGATTTACATTTGTTGCATTGTAAACTGGTTCCCATTTATCGTTACCTAATGCCCTCTTAAGTTTATTTTAATTAAATTTTCTTTTATACATTAACATATCACTTTTAGTTGTATCTACTTTCCATACATCAATTTCCATACTAACGGATTTGTGGTCGGATATGTTGTTTTCAGTGATGGTTTCATTTAGGTTCTCCTTTGTTATGTTTGTGAATATGTGGTCAACAAATGTCTGTCTTTCTACAGTAATTCTTGTATGCTCTGGGTTAATGTGAAAATAGCTATAACACTGAATGAAGTCAACTTAACACAAATAATTATTGCTTTTATTTAAAGAGTCTACGTTGATGTCTCCAAAAGAAAGTACATTTTTTTTACACTGATGTCTTCCCAGCAGGTCCTCCAGACCACTGAAATATTCTCCAGTACTGCTTCTAGATGACTTATACAGAGCTGCTATAATCAGGCTGTTATTCCCTAGTTTTACATTTACTGGTGGAGCCTCAAGAACCATTTCTTTACTCAGAACATCAATTCGTTTGACTTTTTCACATGCTTTATCATTTCTGCTATAAGTACCTACCCCTTCACTTTATGTATCCTTTTGCAGTACAAGTTTACAAGTTTGTAATTTCTTAGTCTGTGTCCACATGCTTGCTCTTCCTTGCAATCTAATTCACTCACACAAAGAAATGTAATTTTTATTCATTTAGGTATACATCCAAATTCTCCATTTAATTCATTATATACTGAACATTCTGGTATGTAAGTAAATCCCCCCCTCTCTGAACCATGGACCTTGCCGTTGGTGGGGAGGCTTGCGTGCCTCAACGATACAGATAGCCGTACAGTAGGTGCAACCACAACGGAGGGGTATCTGTTGAGAGGCCAGACAAACGTGTGGTTCCTGAAGAGGGGCAGCAGCCTTTTCAGTAGTTGCAGGGGCAACAGTCTGGATGATTGACTGATCTGGCCCTGTAACACTAACCAAAATGGCCTTGCTGTTGTGGTACTGCGAACGGCTGAAAGTAAGGGGAAACTACAGCCGTAATTTTTCCCGAGGGCATGCAGCTTTACTGTATAATTAAATGATGATGGTGTCATCTTGGATAAAATATTCTGGAGGTAAAATAGTTCCCCATTTGGATCTCCGAGCAGGGATTACCCAAGAGGAAGTTGTTATCAGGAGAAAGAAAACTGGCGTTCTACGGATCGGAGCGTGGAATGTCAGATCCCTTAATCGGGCAGGTAGGTTAGAAAATTTACAAAGGGAAATGGATAGATTAAAGTTAGATAGAGTGGGAATTAGTGAAGTTCGGTAACAGGAGGAACAAGACTTTTGGTCAGATGAATACAGGATTATAAATACAAAATGAAATAGGGGATATGCAGGAGTAGGTTTAATAATGAATAAAAAAAAATGAGTGTGGGTAAGCTACCACAAACAGCATAGTGAACACACTATTGTGGCCAAGATAGACACAAAGTCCACGCCTACTACAGCAGTACAAGTTTATATGCCATCTAGCTCTGCAGATGATGAAGAAATTGATGAAATATATGATGAGATAAAAGAAATTATTCAGTTAGTGAAGGGAGAAGAAAATTTAATAGTCATGGGTGACTGGCATTCGACAGTAGGAAAAGGAAGAGAAGGAAATGTAGTAGGTTAATATATGGATTGGGGCTAAGATATGAAAGAGGAAGCCACCTGGTAGAATTTTGCACAGAGCATAACTTAATCATAGCTAACACTTGGTTCAAGAATCATGAAAGAAGGTTGTATAAATGGAAGAACCCTGGAGATACTAGAAGGTTTCAGATAGATTATATAATGGTAAGACAGAGATTTGGGTACCAGATTTTAAATTTTAAGACATTTCCAGGTGGAGATGTGGACTCTGACCACAATCTATTGGTTATGAACTGTAGATTAAAACTGAAGAAACTGCAAAAAGGTGGGAATTTAAGGAGATGGGACCTGGATAAACTGAAAGAACCAGAGGTTGTACAGAGTTTCAGGGAGAGCATACAGGAACAATTGACGGGAATGGGGGAAAGAAATACAGTAGAAGAAGAATGGGTAGCTTTGAGGAATGAAATAGTGAAGGCAGCAGAGGATCAAGTAGGTAAAAAGACGAGGGCTAGTAGAAATCCTTGGGTAACAGAAGAGATACTGAATTTAATTGATGAAAGGAGAAAATACAAAAATGCAGTAAATGAAGCAGGCAAAAAGGAACACAAAAGTCTCAAAAATGAGATCGACAGGAAGTGCAAAATGGCTAAGCAGGGATGGCTAGAGGACAAATGTAAGGATATAGAGGCTTATCTCACGAGGGGTAAGATAGATACTGCCTACAGGAAAATTAAAGAGACCTTTGGAGAAAGGAGAACCACTTGCATGAATATCAAGAGCTCCAATGGAAACCCAGTTCTAAGCAAAGAAGGGAAAGCAGAAAGGTGGAAGGAGTATATAGAGGGTCTATACAGGGGCGATGTTCTTGAGGACAATATTATGGAAATGGAAGAGGAGGTAGATGAAGATGAAACTGGAGATCCGATACTGCGTGAAGAGTTTGACAGAGCACTGAAAGACCTAAGTCGAAACAAGGCCCCAGGAGTAGACAACATTCCATTAGAACTACTGACAGCCTTGGGAGAGCCAGTCCTGACAAAACTCTACCATCTGGTGAGCAAGATGTAGGAGACAGGCGAAATTCCCTCAGACTTCAAGAAGAATGTAATAATTCCAATCCCAAAGAAAGCAGGTGTTGACAGATGTGAAAATTACCGAACTATCAGTTTAATAAGTCACAGCTGCAAAATACTAACGCGAATTCTTTACAGATGAATGAAAAAAATGGTAGAAGCCGACCTTGGGGAAGATCAGTTTGGATTCTGTAGAAATGTTGGAACATGTGAGGCAATACTGACCTTACGACTTATCTTAGAAGAAAGATTAAGGAAAGACAAACCTACATTTCTAGCATTTGTAGACTTAGAGAAAGCTTTTGACAATGTTGACTGGAATACTCTCTTTCAAATTCTGAAGGTGGCAGGGGTAAAATACAGGGAGCAAAAAGCTATTTACAATTTGTACAGAAAGCAGATGGCAGTTATAAGAGTCAAGGGACATGAAAGGGAAGCAGTGGTTGGGAAGGGAGTGAGACAGGGTTGTAGCCTCTCCCTGATGCTATTCAATCTGTATATTGAGCAAGCAGTAAAGGATACAAAAGAAAAGTTCGGAGTAGGTATTAAAAGCCATGGAGAAGAAATAAAAACTTTGAGGTTCATTGAAGACATTGTAATTCTGTCAGAGACAGCAAAGGACTTGGAAGAGCAGTTGAATGGAATGGACAGTGTCTTGAAAGGAGGGTATAAGATGAACATCAACACAAGCAAAACAAGGATAATGGAATGTAGTCGAATTAAATCGGGCGATGCTGAGGGAATTAGATTAGGAAATGAGACACTTAAAGTAGTAAAGGAGTTTTGCTATTTGGGGAGCAAAATAACTGATGATGGTCGAAGTAGAGAGGATATAAAATGTAGACTGGCAATGGCAATGAAAGCGTTTATTGAAGTAGAGAAATTTGTTAACATCGAGTAAAGATTTAAGTTTCAGGAAGTCGTTTCTGAAAGTATTTGTATGGAGTGTAGCCATGTATGGAAGTGAAACATGGACGATAAACAGTCTGGACAAGAAGAGAATAGAAGCTTTCGAAATGTGGTGCTACAGAATAATGCTGAAGATTAGATGGGTGGATCACATTACTAATGAGGAGGTATTGAATAGAATTAAGGAGAAGAGGATTTTGTGGCACAACTTGACTAGAAGAAGGGATCGGTTGGTAGGACATGTTCTGAGGCATCAAGGGATCACCAATTTAGTACTGGAGGGCAGCATGGAGGGTAAAAATCGTGGAGGCAGACCAAGAGATGAATACACTAAGCAGATTCAGAAGGATGTGGGCTGCAGTAGGTACTGGGAGATGAAGAAGCTTGCACAGGATAGAGTAGCATGGAGAGCTGCATCAAACCAGTCTCAGGACTGAAGACCACAACAGCAACAACAACAACAACAACAAGTATTAAATTAGAATGTTTTACTCCAAAAAAGCATCCCTATTACTGTTGTGATTGGCAATTTTGTATAAGTCATCTTTCTCTGCAATAATTTTGCTTATTTTCTCACATAAAAGTTTATTGCCTTCGAAATTTAGATGCATCTCATGTTTGGTATGTAGGCATTTGTCCATTTTACGTATATCCACGATTCTACATTTTCCAAATGAAGCACACATCTGTTTGATTTTGATGTTATTTTTTCATATCTCCTTGTTGACATACGAGTTGCATATTAGGTCATGCTTATGAGGCAGCGTTGCAACTAGTTGCATTTTGACATTTGTTAGCTTTTAAGAACTTTTACAGGCTTGCTAAGCAATTTTTTGCCTCATTTCTTATGACATTGTTGGCACCAGCTATGTTCACAACATATTCATTTTTCACCATCCTTTTTTTCCTGTAGCTTGACACTGGTAAAATTTTTCATACTTGCAACTGGTTTTACTATTCCCATTGCTTGTCTAGTAAAATACTTGACAGGTTTCTGACATGGTTGTCTGTTAAGAAAAGGACAGTGTACCTTTTTTGTGACCGATGCTTGATTCTCTTGTCACTGTGTTTTGCTGTTGTTTAGTTTTCTCCACCCCTGCGTTGCTTATGAACTTCATTTCCATAACATTTCATACTTTCATGTTTGTCACTAACACTTGTTTCAGTAGTAATTGCAGAGTGATTATCATCAGCAAATGTATACAATTTTTGTGGTAATAATGGTTCACAACAGTCTACAGATGTTAGTTTTTTTCATATTCAATTTGGAACAGTGTGGCTAGGACCTGTGTGACATCATGCCCAAGATCCCCCCCCCCACATCCTAAAGTGGTATTCCATCACTCACTCAACCTACGCAATTCCTAGTCCACTCCTATATCACTAACACTTTCAACCCCTTGGCTGGCAATCATCACTGTGGAAAACCTAGGTGCAAGATCTGCCTGGATAACCTTCCAGCACTTCCTTCTACAGCCTGTCACAGGCTTATCCTTCCCTTCAGAAGCTGCACCACTCAGAAAACAGCCATGTCATATACCAACTCTGCTATAGACACTACACGACTTTTTATATTTGCAAGACTACCAACTAGCTATTCACCAGGTTGAATGGCCACCACCAAATTATTACCACCAACAAAGTTTACCACTAAGCCCAACATGCCCAATTTCAATGGTTACTTCACAACCTCACCCACGTGTAATCTTCTTCACACCACCAGTTTTTTCTGAACTTCACAGATTGGAATTATCCTTGCAACAAATCCTTTCCCCCCATAATTGTCCTGGCCCCAATCTCTGGTATCCAGCTTCACCCACACTCTCCACCCAACAGTTTATCCTTTCTCCATCATATTACCCCCTGCCAATTCATGTCCTCATACCGTCTTCAGTGTGAACTGTTCCCCACTACTCTGACATCTGTGTATCACATGTCTAGCCTATGCACCTGCCAATCCTCCCTCCTGCATTCCTAGCCAGCAAACCTGCTGCCTCCCTCCAAGGCACTAGCCATTCATCACTAACCTCTCTTCTTGCCTCTACCCACCCCATCTGATGCAACTCCTAACCCAACCTAGCCCATCTTCCAAACTGCAATGCTAGAATTGTGCATCCAGTCGGTGCCATGGAAGGGCATAGGTGTGTGAAAGCATGCATGTGTATGTATTTGTGTTCTAGCTCAAGAAAGGGTTTACTCTGAAAACTTGAACAAGTTTCCTTTCTTTATTCTGTGTGTCTGCAACAACTAGACACTCCTACTTTTCGATGAGTGGCTTCCTTTACTCCTACAGTATTTAGAAACTTTTTCCTTGTGCAGAAAAGAGTAAATTACTCAGTAATGACAGTTTTCAGTGTTCTACATAGTGATATCAAGAGTCTTGCTCTTGATACACCAAAATCCACCAATAGCAAATTGAAACAATAATTGTTACAAAATACCTTCTATTCAATTAGTTATTTGTTTAGCAGAAATGAGTGCATACAGCAAGAAAATTGTGTTTCATTCAGTTGTAGACAGACGATCCAAAAAGTAAAAACTATCAATATATCGTAATAAGCATATGGACGTAGTTAGTGTATAACTGAGATGGGCCATTTAGTGCAAGGATAAATATATTTTTTGTCATAAAAGATGTAACTGATTTACAAATGTTTAGTTATTACTAATATCAATCTAATGTCTTGTCCTGTATATCTTGTTGTATTATGTACATTATTTATTTTTATTTATTATGATGTAACTTTAGCTGATATGATTATTACCTTGAAGCTGCAATATTGTACTCTACTGTATCCATTATTGTACATTTTATGGAAAATTCATGATTGTAAATATTGTAAAAACACTGACTTGATCCACATCCTAGAAATTCTAATGATACTGAGATCAAAAAATCTCACAATTAAATAAATATTATTTGGCCTCAAATGTAACAAAAAATAGAAAGGAATATAATGACGAGAATGGGTGGGCTACACATAATCCAGAGCTCCAAAACACAGAGACTTTCCACTGAATCAAGTAATGAAGTATGGGGGAAAAACCAGAGAGTGATATTGTTACATCTATTATATTTATGTCACATACTCCAATTTGTTATTAAATTGATATACACTTACCTTTGATTCTTCCCCATAAGATGGTGCTGTAATGGTTAAGTAATAAACATTATTTCCAGCCAGGGATCGGCACAATAACCTAAGTTTGCTGTATGTTGACTTTATTGGATGATTCTGTAAAAAATGAAAAAAATATGCTAAAAATCAATATGAATTTTATTATCTGGAGGGGCAATTTCAAACTTGATAGTTATGTAGATAGGTGAAGATTATCCTCAGAAATTTTAGTTTTAGGACAAACCTTCTATTGCACTGCAGTGCCACAGAATTTTGAATTAATTAAATGCTGTAACATGCCAGACATTTAAATAAATAAACAATGTTTCCTTATAAAATGGAGACATATCTGAAATGATTTACATTTAAATATCTGACTATGGTAGCTAACAACTGAACACGTTGTATTACATTATTTCTTAATGAACAATCTGAGAAGTATGTTTCAGCTTAACATTATTTTTCACTTATTGAAAGTAATACTTCACCTACATAATTATCTTGTTTATTAACTTAATTCAGCAACTGAAATGTACAGTGAACATATTTATCAGGACACTAATAGAAACAGATAACTGTCAGCAATAAAAAGCAGTTTAAAAAGTTCTGGACTGTTTAATCACCAGGGAAGTGAAAGACTGTATTTGGTGGTTTTCCCAGAAGTATAGTATAAAAAGGAAGATTGAAAAACTAGGGGGGAATGAAAGATCCCTTCAGCCAAAATTAGATAAAGCAGGGAGAGATGTGGGCATGTTAAGGATAGAGAGAGTGTGATGGAAAATGTTATTCAACTTGAATAATATTATTCACTTATTCCTTACGAGCCAATAAAAGATGTCCATATAAAAACTCTGGATTGATGTATGAGCAGGTTTAGAGAAAGGCAACTGAGCATCTCCACTGCAGTGAATGGGTTGCTTATGCTTTGGAATCGTGGCTTGGCCGTGTCTTAGAAATTAGGGAGTAGATTGGCAGGGGACAATGTCAATGCCTGACAAAAAGTTGGAGAGACATAATGTAAAATGTCAGTCTGTTATAAGATTCTATTTGGGGATTTTGTTCTGGTCTACAAATTAATAAGAGATCTGTTCACCTAACATTGTAATTGTTATATATGTGCAATAAAATACAGAAAAGTATTTAGAAAGTGGTTACATCACTTCATAAAAACTTGTGCAGATCAGAACTCTGTTACAGCACTCAGCCCTCTGCAGAAGGTGAAGAAGTCAAGCAGCACAAATCAGTGGCACCATATAGCAGGTCCACTGAATCAAGAAACTTCAAGAAAGGTGGCCATATGAACATAATTAAGGCAAAAATTACTGTGATATCATCAGGATGACAAATCATTTGTGGAAGTAACATGCCATACTGACTTCATCCAGCTAAAAGAAAATGGATGTTACATTCCAAGAGATTTATGAAGTGCTTAAGGAAACAAAGAGAAAGTCACAGGACTTTTTCTAAAAGCCTTGAGGTAAATTTAGGAAACATGTTTGACCCACTGCTTCACTTATGAAATCAATAGGTATAGCTAGGACACAACAAACTGTTAGGAGATCTGAAAAGTAAGGATGCAGGAAAGCCATTATGTGAAAGAAATTTTGGTTGTTGTTAAAGTATATTTACAATAAATGATGATCATGAAAAAAATAGTTACTTTGAAAAAAACCACATATTCTCCCTCTTACACTAATCACCTGCTGATTTTGCGTACTAGTTGATTTGAAAAGTTACGTAGCTTGACTGTTTTCAGAGAACACTATCTGCTGTCTATTTACTGGAAAAGTTAAGAACCTGTATAATATGAACATTAGTATTACTAGAATTTACATCCCGAGTCCAAAAATTCTCATAAATTGTAGAAGGAGTAGCTATTAATGCATGAAACTCTTTTACTTTATTTTCAAATTCTGACCTGGAGATTGCTTGCTCCCTTCCTGATGTCTGCTATCAACCTGTTATGCAGTTTTTGCAACTGCTATTTCATAAAGAAAATATTTTACTATGGAATATAAAGACATGCTGCTGGGATGAAAACTTCTGGGCAAATACAACTCAGTACTTCATTTTCAATAAGGAGATATTGTCAGAAGTGGAAGTAGTATTTAACATACTTCTAGGATGTCTAATAGGACAAGTATCAAGGAAAAATTCAATTTAGAAAGCTGTTGAAATTACAGGGGGACAGAATGGGTACCATCAGGAGATCAAATGTTTACTAATGCTAATAGAAAACACTTCAAAGTAGAAAATATTAATCCTAGATTTCATAAATTCTATGCTCAGTTTTCAGGGAGGAAAGATGAAGTGGTTGGAGATGGCTTGAAAAGGAGTGAGGGGCAAATCACTCAGATCACAAGTTGAGAGAGCTCCTGATGTACATATACTGAGTTGGAAGACAACGCAGTTCTTGGAGGCAATCAAGGGAAATGCAGTTGTGTACAGGAAGTTTGTACAATGAGAAACTGTTGCAAACCTGCAAGAAAAACTTGGATGATCAACACTTGGTTCAACAAATATTAGCTGACCTTTGCAATATATAAAAATGTGTTGAAATGTATATGAGACAAGACTCATTGTTTGATTAAATTATCACTGATTTATTGGTGGAGTAAATAATGTCAAGTATTTAGGATTTCAATTCATGATAAATTAAAACAGAATGAAAACACAAATCTAGTTTTGGGCAAGCAAATGCCAGACAGAGATTAATTTAAAGATTCCTGAGGAAGAGTAACTTACCCCTGGAAGAGGTTCCCTGCACAAATCATCCAACAAATTCAGAAATTTAGCATCATTCTGGAACATGCTGCAGCAATCTAATCCGAACACTTGGTATTTAGACAACTGCTTCACAGCACATTTTTTCATTATGTCCTTTGCAGTAATTAATACTACTCTTTCCTCAAAAATAGTCCAGAGCATAAGTATAAAACTACAACTTTTACAAAGACTTAAAGGCTTAAAAATAGTACAGAAAGGATCCAGATATGTGGGTTCTATGTATTGAACAACCTTTCAGAGCACACTGAATGTCTCATGACTAACATGGTGGGCTACCTCTAATGAGTACAATGTTAAACTCTCTTCAATATTCCTTTTTGGTAATGTGATGGAGTTCCAGATTAAATTAAACAAAATTCTGTAGTGCAGCTCCTACTACTTCAATTAACAGAATCTTCACAGAAACTGGAAATCAGAAAGTATGCCTCCAAGAATGTAACCAAAGATCATCCACAGATGTATTTCTTATACAAATGACACAATGAGCTTATATGATGATTATCAGCTGTTGTGACTTCTCAAGTGACATGATCCAATCATTGTTTTTCAGTACATTTCAAGCATTTGATTCTGTGTATTTCTGCATTAGACACAGCATTTCTTTGTCAAAAATGGGACAGAAAGCACAGATGAAAGAGTCATTTACAAGTTATCAAGCAGAAGTGGTGGGATCTCCTCTCTCCTTTAGAATAGTCACAGCCAACCTTCTTCCAGAAGATGAAAAACTGACACTCTCACACTTGGTTCCATTTCTAGCGATCAGCTTTGTAGAGATATTCAACTCGACCTGCTGTGGTGGATGAGGTGAGGATTGACATAAACCAGAATCAGAATCCTTCTCCACTAATCCCACCTTGTTCACATGGTCTCCATCATCATCATCTTTACTTGTCTCTGGTACAAAATCCTCATCTTCATCACTGAAGTCAATTTCAAGTTCAACATTAGAATTCTCTAAGAGACCAACATTTTTTTTTTCACCAGAAAGTTCACACTTATGGAACATCATGAGTGATTGTATCAAATGCTTTTTATTAGTCTAGGAATATGCTCAGGGTATGTTCCTTCTTATCTAAGGCCTGTACCATTTCATACAGAAAAGAAAATGTTGCTGTTTTGGTTGAATGATATTTTCTAAAACTATGTAATTATTCTATTAGTGTATTATATTTATTTATGAAATTAGATGGTCTTTCATGTAAAAGCTTCTATAGAATTTTTGAAAATAGACAGTAGAGAAACAGGTCTATAGTTTAACACCCCTTTGTGGCTTCCTTTTTTGTGTAGTGGTTTCACTTTAACAATTTTTAAGCAAGTTGTAAAGTTTCCAGTTGAGATGGACAGGTATACAAGTTTTGTCAGTGGTTCAGAGATCAAGTCTACACATATTTTTACAACAAAATCTAGCATATTGTCTATTCCTAATGAGTAGTTGATTTTAGAAGCTTGATTTCTTGCTGTTCCTCTTGTATTCTAGCTGGCATGACAAATAATGTGTTATCTACTGATCAATGTTGATGTATGCAGGATGTTTATTGGTGAAATTTTGCTTGTTCATGTTCTATCACATTCACAAAATAATGGTTAAACACATTAGTTACACTCTTTGGTTTGCTGATAGTTAATCCACAACATAGGAATAAAAAATGATTCTGTGATCTTTCATATTTTATTAATTGACTACACATGTTATTGACCAAGTCTCTGTTGAAACATATAACTCATACAAGTTAGCCACCAAAATATACAAATATTCATATGCAAGTCTTAATATGGGCCACCCAGTCCAAAAATCTTCAGCTGCAGGTGAGCTCTTACACAACTAACATCCTCACTTGAGGGCATGGCTGCTCAAGCCAGACTTCACAAAATCCTCACTAGAGTACCAACTAATCCAGGAGATACATTGAGGAAGGAGGATGGGGAATACACAAAGATAGCACATGAGTCATTGGAACTGCTCCTCAAAACTCACTTTCCTCAATATGCTAAGGCGGATAACATAGACCAGAATGCAATCCCTGGTAGACAATGGTTCTCAGTCACTCGAAGAGAGGACTGGGAATTGGCCAAGGAGTGTGTCGACTTCAATAAAATCCAATGGGCAGTGGGGACATTCCAACCATTCAAGTCACCTGGCCCAGATGGAATCTTTCCAGCTCTCCTGCAACAGGTGGGAGAGAATCTCATAAGAATCCTATGCGGGGTATTCAGGGTTAGCCTAACAGCAGGGATCATTCCCAATGCATGGAGGGTAGAGGACGTTGTTTTTACTCCAAAGCCAGGGAGAACTGATCATACCAAGGCCAAGGATATGAGACAAATCAGTCTGTCCTCCTTCATTCTTAATACATTGGAAAAACTGGTTAATGTAAATTTTGGAGAGAGGAGGCTAGTTAGGGCTCCTATACATTCATACCAACACACATATCAACCAGGTAAATCATGTGAGACAGCTCTCCATCAACTCATTGGGAGGGTGGAGGAAGCATTTCACTTTCAACAAATAGCCCTCTGCATTTTCCTGGACATCGAGGGGACATTTTAGTAATACAACCTTCGATTCCATGGTTAGGGCAGCAGAGGTGCATGACCAAGGGACCACTATAAGTAGGTGGACTAGGGCCATGCTTCATGGAAGGAAGGTAGAGGCCACCATGATGAATGAAAAGATGGTAATTAACCCCACTAGAGGTTGTTCACAAGGAGGAGTTTTGTCCTCTTTATTGTGGAATCTAGTGGTGAATGAACTCATTGCGGAACTAAATTCCAGACAATGCTTTTGACAGGTATACACAGATGACCTTCTCTTAGTAATACCTGGCAAATTTACTGACACTGGTAGGAATATGGCACAAGGTGCATTGGACATTGTGCAAGACTGGTCCATTAAACAGGATCTAAGGGTTAATCCTAACAAGATGGTTGTGGTACCATTCACTAAGAAGCATATCCAACACTCAAGTTGGAATCTAAAGCTCTTCGATGAAACTCTACCTGTGAAGGGGATAGTGAAATAGCTAGGGGTAACCTTAGATGAGAAACTAATGTGGACCTCTCACATTAAGAGCATCTGCTCTGAGGTGGAAGGTACTCGTGAGTACCAGTTTGGCAAAAACTGGGGCCCCAAAGGAATGCACTGGATATACACCACGGTTGTTGGACCTAGGATCTCCTATAGGGCTGCAGTGTGTTGGAAGAAGGTAGAACAGCAGGTTGCAGGTAAGGAGCTTGCTAAGGTGCAGAGACTGGCCTGCTTAGCCATAACAGGGGGAATTAGCAGCACACCAACCACTGAGATGCAAGCCATGCTGGACATGCCTCCACAGACCTTTGGGTCAAGATGGAGGCAGCAGCTGGTGCATACAGACTGAAAACTGGTAAAAACTGGATCTCATTGGGATATCCAGAATCACACACTAAAATAGTGACTGAGGTAAATATAGGAGAGGCTAGGGAAATGCTGGCTGACTATGTAATAACTCCCAATTGCTTTGACAAGCCTTACAATATAATAATTAGAAGCAGGGAGCAGCGGGTAAAAACAGTTCGACACTGTACGGGGTACATTGTCTGGTTCACTGATGGATAGAAATCAGACCAAGGTGCTGGGGATGGGGTGTGCAGGTTTCAGCCATGACTGGAGGGCATCATCTCTCTAGGAAAACTGGCCTTGGTATTTCAAGCTGAAATTACTGCAATCAGAGGGTGAGTGGAGGAGAATATGCATAGGTGCTACAAGGACTGTAGCATCTACATTTTTTCAGACAGCCAGGCAGCCCTGAAATCATTGGCAGCTCCTGCAACAAGATCTAAGATTGTTGCAGAATGTCACATGGCTCTGGTGGAGCTAGGGGGAAGCAACAGGTAAACCTAGTGTGGGTCCCTGGCCACTCAGGGATCAGTGGCAATGGACAAGCTGACAGATTGGCCAGGATGAGGGCAAAGGCTCCATTCATTGGACAGGAACCAGTCCTGACAATCACCAAGGCTGTGATCAAACTAGAACTATTGAACTGGCTTAGAAGACAGCACATAGAATACTGGACCAAGGTCTATAAACAAAAACATAGTAAGGTTATGATGCCAAAGCCGTATTCTAAAAGAAGCTCTGTAATCCTTGGCTTGAACAGGAAAGAGATTAAACTCATGGTTGGACTGATGACCGGCCATGGGAATTTCAAAAAACACCAACATACAATGGGTACAATGGAAGAAGACCCTGACTGTAGGACCTGTGATGAGAGTGAAGAAACTACATCACACTTAATCTTAGAATGCACAGCACTGGAGAGCAAGAGACACAGAATTTCTGGGACAACTAGACATGAAGAAATTATGTCTAACAAAAAACTGGTAAAGGGACTACATGCACTATTTAAGAGCAATGGTTGGCAGGGAGCGATACTGCACAATAAATTCAGTTTTGGTGCAGGCAGTGGCGGGTTAGACAAAAGCTGTTTTAGCTTCCCTGTCACAGTCAAATCAAATCAAATCAAACATCTCCACTCAATACGTGGCAATGTTATGAGCATGAATGCTCATGCTTCATCCTAGTAGTCCGCAGCTCGTGGTCGTGTGGTAGCGTTCTCGCTTCCCGCATCCGGGTTCCCGGGTTCGATTCCCGGCGGGGTCAGGGATTTTCTCTGCCTCGTGATGACTGGGTATTGTGTGATGTCCTTAGGTTAGTTAGGTTTAAGTAGTTCTAAGTTCTAGGGGACTGATGACCATAGATGTTAAGTCCCATAGTGCTCAGAGCCATTTGAACCTTTTTTATCCTAGTACTATTTCTCATCTGTAACATATGTAAATAAGAGCACCAAAACAGGAGGTATAGTGATTTAAATTAAGAGTGGCCAATCACAATTGTGACTTGATTGCTAGGAAGTCAATGAGAATGAGTTAAGCATGAGCACATTCATTTTTACGGAAAAGATGGTGGCTGATATCACAGGGGTGCAGAGAGAGGGAAGGGCAACAGGAACACCACTGTTACGACTTGGAATTCTGGTGGCAAACAGGATGGATGGGTGTCAGCATTGCTAAAGCTAATCTCATAAATAACCTCTGTGTTTTGCTCTCAAACAGAGACAGAGCAAGTGAAGTAACTTGTGTGTAGGTTGTTCAATTTTATAACTGTGCATTAAAATTTCATTTAGACTATAGTGATGACAAAGGTATAGATGAATGTAGTTCACTTTGCAAAGTTTATTCCCAGCAACAACACAGATGTTGTTGTACATAGTAAGTCAACCACTGAACTTGCTCTTGCTGCCGTACTTCTCTTTTGTGGCCAAGCAGAAGTCAAAGACAACCTGTCAGTTATGACCACTACTAATTTGAACTGTGGACATTTAATGGCACAGCACTGTGTAGGTCTGCATCATTCCTTTGGAAAAGATCTTGGCATTGGGTAGGGAAGACCCATGTGGCAAAAAGATCATTATACTTGTGAAAGCACAATTGGAATAAGCTTAATTGTCAGAAATATGGTGTTGTGATATTTGTGAAACTTTATAACAAGTTTTCATAAAGGACAATCTGCCTCAAGTATATAATTCATTTTTATCAGAACTTCATTACTTCTTTTAGTAGCAGCAAACCTTAACTTCCACATATTCATCTTATGCTACTGTAGAGCAACAGAATTCACAGGGTGGCGAACACCACACTAGTGGCTGCACTGCAGGTTAAAACAGGTAGATCTCTTGTAGGAATGACAATGTAAGGTCTTATTTTGTTTCTTAGTCAACAAAGAGGTGTATGATGTTCTCCTCCAGAGAGCAGGCAATGATACAATGTTACAATTTGGTGCATTAAGCAGCCACGAAACTGGAAAAAGGCATGCCAGAAATGACTCCCATATTTTACGGACTATAATACTTGCTTCTATCTGTGAAAATTTGCCACCAAAATTCAGGTGTGTCTTACACTCAAAATTCATATAAAATGTTGTCCAGTGTTTTATTTCAAATTCCTGCCAGTCTCAAAAATGAGCATGTATTCAAAGCTGTGGGAAACCTACCTCTATCTGGAACAGTAGAATCAACTGGCAGCAGCAGTGCACTGATGCAACAAACATGAATTGTGGGGATTCAGATGGTTCAAATGGCTCTGAGCACTATGGGACTCAACTGCTGAGGTCATTAGTCCCCTAGAACTTAGAACTAGTTAAACCTAACTAACCTAAGGACATCACAAACATCCATGCCCGAGGCAGGATTCGAACCTGCGACCGTAGTGGTCTCGCGGTTCCAGACAGCAGCGCCTTTAACCGCACGGCCACTTCGGCCGGCAATTGTGGGGATTCACAAGCTTGCTAACACTCTCTCCTTCCCACCCCACCATCATCATAAACCTAGTACACTATCTAGCCTATGACATGTCATTGCAGTCCACTGTGCCAGTGAACCTGAATTGAAAGTGATTTTTGTTACTAGTAATAGTAAAATATTTTTGCTTGTAGCTAGTTTCATAATAGAAAAAAAATAAAATGTATTCATATGATGTGGGCTATATATTGAAAGTAATACCATATACAGAGGAACATAGAAAAGCAGCAGTTGAGCACCATTTCAACCCTCCGCCAACACAAAAAACCATTCACAATTGGCAGGCTAGTACAGAAGAACTGAAAAACATTAGGAAGACCAAATATGTAAATAGAGGGCTGAACACAAATGGCCAAAACTAGAAGATGATGATTTTCAGGGATTTTAAAGGTCAGTTCAGTTTTATAAAATAAGATGTTTTTTAGTCTGGCTTTTCACACTGATAATAAAAATGGTAAAAATGTTATTTAAAAAATGCTTAAAACTTAAGGTGTGTCTAATAGTCCTTAATGTCTTATAGTCCATAAAATGCAGTAATTAGTCATCATAAAATAAGAAATGCAAAACAGAACTATTTTTCAGAAGAGTGAACCGCTATTTGACTTTGTATTACTATATGTATCTTCTGTACTAATCTACATTTCGGCTTTTATGCCATTATCAGGTACAATGCTGGATGCTCACGTGTGTGTTGCGTGGAAGCAGCAGTGATCAAATGGCTATTGCTGTATGTAGCCAACAGAACTGCATGCTATGCAAAAATATTTTCAGACAGAGGTGAGGTCAGAGCCATTGGGGAGCTGGCAGCTAGTGCCAAAGAGTTATGCAAAGGAAATGACAAGACCTAAAGGTGGGCCCTGAAGAGCAGGACAAATAAGAAAACGAAAGCTGGCAGAGGCATGGTGGGTGAGGAAGCAGTGAAACAGTCGTCAAGGTGGGCACATTCAGCAGCAGCAGGAAGTGGCATATTGGAGAAGTCACCAAAAGCTAAGCTACAAAGTCTTGTACCAACTGTTGAGCAGCTTAGTAAGAGTAGAAATCAGAATGATGGGCAAGGTACAGCTGGCATTGAGGGGGAGGTCAAACTGAGTGCAAATTTTTTATAGGTGCTGATCTCCTGAGTTTGTATAGGTGTGAAGTAAACTTTGAATCCTGTGAACTGAAATTCCAAGTTCGTGATAGAGAAGTAGTAGTCTCATATTTTAGCAGAATGAAATTGTGTAATAATTTCAAGGTGGCACAATATGTGGCTGAAGGAAACAGTAAAGCAAGTGTGGGATTAGTGAAGCTTCATAGGATTAGTCATGATAAAGAGGTACTGAAGACATTTCAGAGCAAAATACAAGAGGGAGTATCAGAGTTCGAGAGGTTCAAGGCACATTCAGGATTTTGCTCAGCCAAAGTATAGGAAAGTATTGAGGGCCACGTTTGGAGTATTTGTGTTCTATAGGAGGTTTGTGAAATTACAAAGCTTTAATAATCTAGCCCTGAGTCAGTTATAGAAAAATAATGTGCCCTGGAAGAGGTCAGAGCAAGTAGTGAATACATCAATCTGTTGCTTATGGCCCTAAAGATGAATGGTAGTGTAAGACTCATCTTGGATGCAAGGAACTTAAATGAGATCAAGGAACAAGAGACAGGTAGGCACATGTCGAAAGATGAGTCATCCATGTATGTGACTTGTGGACGATGCAATATACAGTTAGCAAACTAGTCAAGGAAATACGCAACTTTCCTGTATGAAGGTCTCTGTTATCAATTTTGTGTTTAGCCATTCAGCCATAACATTTCCATGTTCCGGATTGAAGAGTTCCTAGATAACAGAATGCAGCATGTCATTCTCAATGGAGAGAAGTCTTCTAAAGTAAAAAGATTTCAGGTGTGCCACAGGGGAGTGTCGTAGGACCGTTGCTATTCACAATATATATCAATGACCTTGTGGATAATATCGGAAGTTAACTGAGGCTTTTTGCGGATGATGCTGTAGTATATGGAGAGGTTGTAACACTGGAAAACTGTACTGAAATGCAGGAGGATCTGCAACGAATTGACCCATAGTGTAGGGAATGGCAATTGAATCTCAATGTAGACAAGTGTAATGTGCTGCGAATACATAAAAAGAAAGATCCTTTATCATTTAGCTACAATATAGCAGGTCAGCAACTGGAAGCAGTTAATTCCATAAATTATCTCGAAGTAGGCATTAGGAGTGATTTAAAATCGAATGACCATATCAAATTAATCGTGAGTAAAGCAGATGCCTGACTGAGATTCATTGGAAGAATCCTAAGGAAATGCAGTCCAAAAACAAAGGAAGTAGGTTACAGTACACTTGTTCACCCACTGCTTGAATACTGCTCACTGGAGTGGGATCCGTACCACATAGCGTTGATAGAAGAGATAGAGAAGATCCAACGGAGAGCAGCATGCTTCGTTACAGGATCATTTAGTAATCGCGAAAGCATTACGGAGATGATAGATAAACTCCAAAGCAGTATATTGCTCCCTCCTACGTATATCTCGTGAAGAGACCATGAGGATAAGATCAGAGAGATTAGAGCCCACACAGAGACATACAGACAATCTTTCTTTCCACGAACAATACGAGACTGGAATAGATGGGAGAACTGATAGAGGTAGTCAAGGTACACTCCGCCACACACCGTCAGGTGGCTTGTGGAGTATGGATGTAGATGTAGATGTGGATATTTGTAAGAGCAATTTATCAGGTGTTTGGGCCTGAGCTGATGAACCAGCTAATGGTATATGTAGATGACACCTTAATAGCTACAGAGATGTGGGCAGAGCATTATGAATTGTTGCAGAGGGTACTGGTGCGCTATGCAGAATGGAGGTATAGAACTTAAATTTAGTAAGACAGACTGGGTTAATAAAATGATTAAATTTTTGGGTCATGTGATTGATAGCAAAGGTGTTCAACCATGAGGGGGAGATCTTGGGCCCATTGAGGAATTTGCTCAGCCAAAGAAGAGGAAAGTATTGACAGCTACGTTTGGAGTATTTGGGTCCTATAGGAGGTTTGTGACATCACAAACCTTTAATAATCCAGCCCTGAGTCAGTTACTTAAAAATAACATGCCCTGGAATTGGTCAGACAAATGTGATGCAGCTTTCCTGGAACCAAAAGCACAAGTCTTGGACTGCAAAATGTTATACCATTTGGATTTGAGTAGACCATTCTACATGTTATCAAGTACCTGCGGCTATGGACCTGGGGTAGAAATACATAAAAAAAGATTAAAAAAATGGTGCACCACACAGGAGTTATACAAATTGGTCACAAATTGATATTCATACAGGTATCAACAGAAAATGGAAAATTGTATACTATGGCAGTCGATGGATGAATGTGTGATGCTACATCACAGTTTCTCCATGCAGCTGGCAAGGACAGTAAACAGGGGACATGTCAATACCAGGGTATAAAGCCTTTGCAAATTTCATTTTGTGTACTCAGGACGACAGTAACTATGCCTTGCAGACTGCTGCATGAAAAATACATGCAGATGTCAGAATTTGAGAGAGGACATGTAGTTGGGCTCAAGAAACCAGATGGAGTAATTGCTGAGTCACTCTACATTTGAATAGGACACATGCCACTATTTGACAATGCTGGCATGAATGCGTGAACCATGGCAGAACACAGCTTCAGGAAGGAAGTGGTTGACCAAAAGAGATGACAGAATGTGAAGACTGAGAAATTGTCCGAGAGGCGCTCAGAGCCCCATATTCACCGTTATCATCAATTCAATGTGCAACTGGCTCCAGGGACCATAAGCACTGTTAATAAGTGGCTCACAGAAAGGAGACTGTGCTTTTGGCACCCCCTGCACAGACTATAATTGACCTCTGTGCACCAATAAGACTGTTTGCAATTGTGTCAGGCACATTCGTCCTGGAATCTCATTGACTGGAGTAGAATTGTTTTCAGTGACAAGTCCTGCTTTGAACTGAGTCCTGATGACTGGTGAAGACGTGTCTGGAGATACCAATCTGACTGTCACCCCCCATTTGGCCTGACAACCAGAAATGATGTTCTGGGGTGTCATTTCATTTCATAACAGGACCCTTTCGGTTGTCATGTGCAGCAACTTAAAACACAGTGGTACGTCAGTGATATTCTACACCTCGCTTTGTTGCTTTTCATGTCTGAGCATCCTCGACTTTTGTTTCAACAACATAATGCCTGGCAAGAGTTCTTACTTATTGTCTTTGTGCTTGCCAAACCCTACCTTGGACAGTAAGGTCACTGGATCTCTCCCCAATTGAGAACATTTGGAATTTTATGGGCACAGCCCTCCAACCAGCTCGGGTTTTTGACAGTCTAAGGAGCCAGTTGGACAGAATCTGGTATAATATCCTGCAGGAGGGCATCCAACAACTCTATCAATCAATGTCAAGCAGGCTAATTGCTTGCATAAGTGCCAGAGGTGCACCAACACATTATTGACTTGCTCAATTTGTGCAGCTCTTTCTATTGAGTAAATCATCCATTTTTTTCTTAAATTTTAATCATCTGTTTGTGTATTTACACCATATCTACCAATCTCTGTCTCATCTGGATAATAATGCATTGTTGCAACAGACTGTGATGCACATTTAAATAAAGTATTTTGAATCGGGAATGCACTGCCATAGTCATTTTGATGCTATCATTTACAGTTATTGAGAAATTGTGTCTTGAAAATAAGACCAATTTTACTATGGCCGAATTGACTGATTTTGTTATCGATGGGTATGTATGTTTTCTTCGTTGTATTCGTTTGCTCTTTATCTTCTGTAGGATAGTTGGTTGTCACATCAGAAAGTAGATTTCTGTGTTTTTCCTTCTCTTCCATTCTCTGTTATCGAAAACTGGTACCCATGTCTTCCTCATTACTCTTCTTTCAAATATTAATAATTTTTCCTTTTCTTGCTTAGTCATGCTCCATGTTTCTGAACCATACATTACTGCTGGACATATCACTGTGTTGTAGATTTTCACCTTAGAGTTCACTGAGATCGATTTAGAGCCAAGTGTCTCTCTGAGGGAATGCATGCATTTCATTCCCACTGCTGTTCTTTCCTTGATGTCCATTTTTAGGTTGTTGTCTGTGGTAAACCAAGATCCCAAGTATTTGAACTGGTGTACTCTCTTGAAGCTCTTGCCATTTGTCTCAAGAAATTCTTCCTGATCTTGTCTTCTTCCTAATTGCATGAACTCTGTTTTGTCTTGATTCACTTTGAGCCCTACCTTCTGTGCATAATTGTCCATCTTCTGGTACATTCCTTTCAACTCGTGCCTTCTGGCATGTTTTGTTGAACCACTTCCTCTTCTTCATTATCTTCTTTCTTCCCAATATATCCTCTGCTACACTTAGTACTGTCGACTTTATTTCTTTCCACCTTTCCTCCATGTTCTCTCTTGCTTCCAGGATCTCTAGGACCGCCGGCATGGTAGCTCAGCGTGTTCGGTCAGAGGGTTAGCAGCCCTCTGTAATAAAAAAAACTGAGTAAATCGATCAACAACGAACCTAAACGGCTGTCTTACGACGTCCACCCCGAGCAGATGCAACAAACAAAAGCAAACAAAAAAATAAATAAATAAATAAAATAAAAAATAAAAAAAAGGGCCTCAAAACGGTTTTTGATTTCTACAGCATATTGTTCTTTAATGGCACTTTCTCGTAGTTTCTCAACATTCAATGCAGGTTCTAATGTCCCCTTCTTCCTATGTATGTAGGTGAACATGAGTTTAAGCCTGCACACAATGAGGAAGTGGTCTGATGCACAGTCAGCTCCTCTATACAACATGACGCCCATGACTCTATGGCTATAGTGCTAGTCCACCGAGATGTGATCTATCTGGTTGGTGGTTCTCCCATCCGCTGAGCACCATGTTCCCTTATGTATTCTCTTGTGTTTGAAGCAAGTCAAACTTACTCTCAGGTTCTTTGAGATAGCTAAGTTGATCATCCCCTGTTACTATTGTTTCTCAATTTTAATTCAATGACGTTTTGAAAAGTCTTTCCAGAAGAACATCTGGGTAATATATTGTCATTTTATATTCACAGAAAACTATGTTAATTGTTGGAACTTCTGGACATTTTACAAACAAATGATGATGAAATACCATATAATGATATTACTGTATTACAAACTACACTAAGAGATCAAAAGGATCCGAACACCCCCAGTAACATACATTTTTCATATTAGGTAGATTGTGGTGCCACCTACTGCCAGGTACTCCATATCAATGACCTAAGTAGTCATTAGCAGGGGGTGTACATGGCCAAGGGAAAAAAATTCCCGGATTTCCCAGTTAAAAATACACTTTTTCCATGTTAAGTGACAGTATATTTTCCCTCCGAACTGTAAAACTTATCAATACTTTGAATGGTTATGGTTTTATACATGGGCATAGAATTACCCAGCACTTTAGAAAACGAAACTCAGGGAAAAAGACACGTTTTGGAAATATCTTTGATGTGCTGCAACATGTATTTTCGTATCACGGAAGTATACATTGGAATTCCACCAAACACTTTCTGAATCATTGAAATCGAGGTTGCGATGTGCTTTTGTAAGTCAGTCATAGCTCACGTAACGTGATCTTGCCAGCTGATGACAGTGGATATTCAGAGCATAGGACACGTGATGTAGTCAGTCAACAGCAACATCACTGTTAAGTAGCACGAACACACAAAAATAGTTTAATTTAATATACATAGTGTTGCTACAAGAAAAGCAAAGCTTTCACATATAATATTGGTCCCTAAGGTTAATAAGCTGCAAGAGAAGCTAAGCTTTCACATATAATGTTGATCTTTTTTGGGCGTGTTACACTTTAAGATATATCACATAAATGTGCTAGTAAAATTTTTAATAATGACATAAATGTCTGACCTTCAGGGTTCAAAATTCTTCTAAATGGGTCATCATCAAAGAGTTTATTTTTAAATGAGAGTCAAACGCTCTGTGATTTAAGAAATTCATGGTACAATCTCGCACTTAGTTCAACTTACGTAAAGGGACATTTACTTTGAAAGAAACACCTTTCAAACCACCATTCACAACATTTTTAATAATGACATAAATGTCTGATCTTCAGGGTTCAAAATTATTCTAAATTGCTTGTCATCGAAGAGTTGATTTTTAAATGATAGTCAAACGCTCTGTGATTTAAGAAATTCATGGTACATTCTCGCACATAGCTCAACTTACGAAAAAGAATATTTACTTTGAAAGTAACACATTTAAAGCCACCATTCGCAATATTTTCCCACAACCTGTTAGAAATAGGTTCGTTTCAGCAGTTGCCAGAGAGCGGAGATAACAGGCGACACCACGCTTTCGCAGCTACCATGATGTAGGAAGCACGTATGTAGGAACATGTAAAACATTGAAAGATGATACATCATGTCATAAACGAAACAAGACATCAGTGGATACTCCAAGAGCATCAGAATTTCGTGAACCATATTAAAATGTGCACATTTAAAGTGTATACTTATAGTGCACATTCGTATGTCCTGATTCCCAATGAAGTAGACCTTGACCTGATATTAGGCTTTTCAGCCAGGTTTACGGGATGTAAATTTTCTTGGAGCACCGGTACTGTATTATATCATGTTTTATTCTTTATTATGGCATAATGCCATACATGCTAGAAGAAGAAAACATGCACTTGAAATGCAGTGAACAGTTGAAACTAGCCAGTACTGTGGAATTAAACCTTTCATTTCAAATACATTGACTGCCTCTGCGGAAAAGATTAATAAAAGTCAAATTTCTTTAGGAAACAGACAAAAATAACTTCATTGTTCTGCAAGGTGATTAATGCTTGACTGTCAGAAAGGTGGAACTAAAATAAAATATTTAAATGCAAATATTTTTAGGTTAGGCTTTACCGTGACTGTTACCGACATTAAATGAAACAACAAGCTTACTGTTACCAGTCACCGTTTTATTTATTTCCATGACGCGTTTTGAAGGTATAAACCTCCATCATCGGGTGGATTTACATTAGTTAGTATTACATTTGTGTGTGTGTTGTGTTACGATTTTTGGAGGAACTTGTGGCACTGCCTGCAGTGGTCACAGGTTCCTTTTGTTGTCGTAACACATCACATGTATACTGCCAGTATACTGTGTGGCATGTATACTGTGGCAGTATACAGCTTAACAGCTTATGCATCCAAGCTGCTGACAAGAATAATATACAGAAGAACAGAAAATAAAATTGAGGATGTGCCAGATGACAATCAGCTTGGTTTTCGGAAAGGTAAAGGCACCAGAGAGGAAATTCCGATGTTGCAGTTGATAATGGAAGCAAGACTAAAAAAAATCAAGATATGTTCATTGGATTTGTCACACTGGAAAAGACATTTGACAATGTAAAATGGTGCAAGATGTTCGAAATTCTGAGAAAAATAGTGATAAGTTATAGGGAGAGACATGTAATATGCAATATGTACAAGAGCTAAGAGGAAGTAATAAGAGTGAACAACCAACAGGAAACCACTTGTATTAAACATGGTGTTAGACAAGGATGTAGTCTTTTACCCCTACTATTCAATATGTACATCGAAGAAGCAATGATAGAAATAAAAGAAAATTTCAGGAGTGGAATTAAAATTTTAGGTAAAAGGATGTCAGTGCCACGATATGCTAATGACATTGCTATCCTGACTGACAGTGAAGAAGTATAACATGGACTGCTTGTGTACTCTGCTGCCGAGTACTGTGCATCTGTCTGGTTGGAAAGTGTACATGTGAAGAAGGTAGACACAAAACTGAATGACACAATGCGCTACATTACTGGTTCCATCAAATCAACCCCATACCACTGGTTACCTGTATTGAGTCACATCCCTCCAACTCGCTTAAGGCAGAAACAAGCTCTACTGAGGGAGATTAAGAAAATCTCTGCATCATCCTCTCTACCACTGCACCAGGAATTCTGTCATCTGCCACAGCAATGATTGCGATCAAGAAGACCAGCAAGTGTTACTGCAGGACAACTAATCGCAGGTAGTTTTGATCTAAATGGAAGCTGGAAGCATGAATGGTCAACAGAAACATTGGGAACATTGATCCCACAAAGAACCCAAAAGGTTTTGACCTACCGAGGAACCTCTGGTGTCGCCTCAACAGGTTAAGCACTGGACATGGTTGTTGTAGCTACTTCAGGTACAAATGGGGCTGGATCAGTTCACCAATATGTGAATGTAATCAAGAAGAGCAGACAATTGAACATCTAGTCCAATGCTGTCCACTTCATTCATACCCTGGAATTCCCAAAACCTGTTCACTCTCACACCCAGCTTAATTAATTGGTTGAAAAACATGGGCTTTAAGGTTTAATTTTGTCTTATATCATATGTATATCGTATAAAATCACTCATCTTATATCAACTGCATATTATATAAAGTCACCATACGATTAAATAAATAAACATGAACTGCTGAATGCAATGAACGGTGTAATGAGTACAGAATATGAACTGAGAGTAAATCAAAGAAAGACAAAGGTAATGAGAAGTAGTAGAAATGAGAATAGCAAGAAACTTAACATCAGGATTGATCATCACGAAGTAGATGAAGTTAAGGAATTCTGCTACCTAGGCAGTTAAATTACCAATGAAGGATGGAGCAAGGCGGACACCAAAAGCAGACTAGCAATGGCAAAAAGGGCATTCCTTGCCAAGAAAAGCCTATTAATGTCAAATATCGTTCTTAATTTGAGGAAGAAATTTCTGAGAATGTACGTGTAGAGTACAGCATTGCATGGCAGTGAGACATGGACTGTAAGAAAACCAGAAGAGAAGAGAATCAAAGCATTTGAGATGTGGTGCTATAGACGAATGTTGAAAATTAGGTTAACTGATAGGGTAAGGAATGAGGAGGTTCTGCACAGAATGGGAGAGGAAGGGAATATGTGGAAAACACTGACAAGGAGAAGGGACAGGATGATAGGACATCTGTTAAGACATCAGGGAATGACTTCCATGGTACTAGAGGGAGATGTAGAGGGCAAAAACTGTAGAGGAAGACAGAGATTGAATACATCTGGCAAATAGTTGAGGACTTACGTTGCAAGTGCTGCTCTGATATGGAGAGGATAGCACAGGAAAGCCAGAAGACTTTTAAAAAAAAGGGGGGGGGGGAGGAGAGGCAGCACGGCTCAATATTTCTGCAGGGGACCATGCCATGTCAAGCTGCTGCACTATGCCAGGAAAGGAGGTCCAATGTGTTAGCTAGTGTGGATAGCTTCTGATACTTTTCTTGTAGATGTGTGTGACCAGTGCTTTCTTCCAGTCACTGAACATATTTTTTTAAATGGATCTATGGTGTATTATACTTAAAACAGCAGCTAATTCAGCTGCTAATTATGTACAGAATTTGAAAAGGGTCCAACAGGACTTAGCCTACAGCCTTTTTTATTTTGAGAGATTTTAGCTGTTTCTAAAAACCACTGGCATTAATATCAATGTCATTCATCTTTTCAGTGGTGTGTGAAGCGAATTGTGGCAGTTCTTCTGTATCTTCCTCAGTAAAGGAACATTTGTAAATGGAGTTCACTATTTCTGCTTTTGCTTTGCTGGATCAATTTTAGTTCCTGTGTTATCCATGACTCTCGGCACAATGACTTTGGTGCTTTTGTATATGACCACAATAGAGAAGGCATTTAGAAATGTTTTTTACGCTGTTTTGTTATGCCCACCATTTATGGAACTATTACTATCTCAATCAATTATTTCAGCAGACTGCTGCTACATTTGCTCTCTTCTCATCTGGAAAATGTACTTTGCTTTTAATTATAAGATTCATCTGTTTAGGCATCCTTTTTTTTCATAGAAGTTCTACACTTAGTACTGTTATGTGACCAGCACTGTATCTGAAGTTACATCTCAAAGCCCTCTGTATAACTATATGCAACAGATGACTGTAACACATTTTACTATGAATGACCTTGCAAATAATAGTACTAAAAGTAGTCTACTTCTGTGAAGAAAAGACTCATCAAAAAAGTTGAACCTTATAGTTAAAAGAAAAATACACTGTCCAAACAAAAGCAAAATACACTTTCCAAACAAGAAGAGAGTCAACATGGCAGTGATCTGCTGCAAGAAAAAAATAAACACTGTTTTATGGAAAGGAAATTATGAAATATTTGGTGTTTTGAGCAAAATGCCACTTTAGCCAGGATTCTTGAGACCTCTGATAGCTACAGAGCACATAATCAACAAGATAAATACCAGTGTGTTAGTGCTTTCCCAAAGGCAGTCACTTCAGATTCATTTGGGAGAATATTTCATTATTAGCAGTTGGTCTTGAGAAAAAGGTTGCAGGACTTCAGATTCAGGCAGAAGAAAATTTCATCATTAGTATTCGATCATGAACAACAGGTTACTGGAAGTTCCAGGTTGCCAAAGCGAAGGAGGTCACAGTGTGAAGGCATTTGGGCATAATTTCTTCAAAATTTTCTAATCTGGGAGCTATTTAAGAATGTTTACTTGACAGGATGACTGCTTCTGCAGCTCAATGCCAGCCAATGTTGCTGGGCTAAGCGTAATACCCATGGTGAGAATTGCTGACAGATGAACACTTAGCAGTCTCCACCTGCACAACTTGACCAATGGGAGTGTGGGAAAAAATCCCATGAGACCTCATTAGACAGGAGCAAAATGCCGATTCCAGAACAGACACTCTGTATACTACCATTTCCTATCCAGGCAGCCTGCAACCTCCTGCACTCTCCCTGCCTAATTCAGTTAGTTGTGTGGCCTTTCAGACAGTGATGTCTTCCCTGTGTGTACCCCATGTACTACCAACAATGAAATAAATCAGCCAACATATCAAACTAATTTCTTTGTTCTTTCTTAGAAACTACCCCTCCTGGATGCCCACATATAAGTCCTCCCCTCACCAACCTGAACAACTGGTATCAGAACTGGAACTGACACACTTTTTGTCCAGAAACTACTTCTATTATTGTGGCCAGGTGATACAATATGCATGATGTCATGGTCGGACATGGAGTAATTGTGCAAGCAGCTCAGCTGTGGCCAGAATTCATCTGAGATGCTTTCGGGTGTGAGCCTGTTCATTATACTGGATGTATCGACTAACTAGAAGCTGGTCAGGAGCTGTGAGATGTGTTATAGTCATTGTGCCCAGGTGCCTGTGCCAAGATATAACCTTCCTGTCTACCATTCTGAGTAGCACGGAGAATGTTCTGGCTATGCTGTCATGCATTGGACTCATGCTGTCGTGTGGCCTTCCTGCATGGTGCACAGAAGCACAGCTCTGCGCTGCACACAATGCACCACCATAGTTTTGCTGGCGCCTAGCCATGTCAAGGGAAGAGAATCACCCACTAGCTCCTGGTGGTGCATCCATTCTGTGACTGGGTCTGTTGACCTTCTGTTGTATGACCAAATTGTCTGCATTAGGGGCACACTGTGTGCCACCAATCATGCTGAAGCCTCCAGGTCACCCATCTGTTGGTACAGCTGATCGATATGCACGTGCCTGTCCAGTATGAGGGTTCTACATTCAGTGCCATAACTCACCCCATGCCTCACGACCACAGCAGCCAGCCAATGCTGCCTTCATGCAGGTGCCACGTGCTTGAGACCCACAGATGTCCATATCTCAAGTCACCCTCTGTGAATCACCCTGCTGATGCGCACTGCTGCCCATTGTTGGCTTGTTGCAGCTGCAGTGCTGACAAACTGGCCTCCAGAGCTTAATAAAAATTTTAACATTTGGTATCTTATTTTGCTGAGACAAATATTATGCCATTAATTTGATCTCTTGTGCCTGTAATATAACAGGATTGCCACAAGATTCCCCAAGTGAAATGCCCTGATATTTCCCTGATTTCTGGACAAGTTTTAGCATTTTTACCTGACAAATATTGAGACTGACTGATTGATTAATTGAGAGGGTTTATGGGACCAAACAGCAAGATCATAAGTCCCACGATTCCAAAGTTACTCACAGAAGAAAGTGGATGGATCCAATCAGGGGAGCCAAACTATAAAACGAGGGAGTTAAAACACACACAGTAAAAAGAACAACAGGTTAGACCAAACTAAAAGCAGGAAAAAAGAGTGGTCTTTCCATGAGGGAGAGGTCATGGGGTCCCAGGCTGAGCAAATGTGAAGAGAGGTCCCAACCACAGCCACATTGCCACTGCTCTAGGAGTAAAGCAAAGCCTTATATTTGGAAACAACCACTTTCATGGAGGAAACTGAGGACCAGTTCAACCATCCATGAACTGTCTACTAATATCAAAATTAAGAAAGACTATACTTAGCACGAAGGGCCAAAAGAAGGGAACACTCCACCAATATGTGGCATACCGTCAGTCTGGCTCCACAAGCATATTGTGGGGGTGGTTCGTTACACAGGAGAAAAAATTGGCTGAGCCCAATATGACCAATGCATAGTCAGCGTAAAGCAGTGGACTACTTCCAAGAGGAGTGGAAGGAAGAGCACACCAAAAGTGTATCAGTCTCCTCGATTGTGTGGAGTTTATTACTGAGAGCAGTAGCGCACCAGATGTCATTCCACTTTTGAGCAAAGAGAGAATTGACATAGATCTGCAATCATGAAAGGGAATGGAGGGTGAGTATCAGCTTTTCTAGCCAAAGGGTCAGCCAGTTCATTCCCTGGTGCCCACATGACTTGGGGCCCAGAGAATACCAACTGAGCTTGCGGCATGACCAAGGGAGGAGAGAAAGTCATGGATAGCAGAGACCAAAGGATGACAAGAGCAGCAGGCTGTTCAATGAGTTGGTACATATTAAAACACTGTGGAGTGAGGCCTGAGTAACAAAATGGAAGACCCTGGTAATGGCTAGCAGCTCTGCTATGAACACACAACATGATACTGGAAATAAATGGTGTTCTAAGCCAGTAGGAGACATGAAAGTGTATCCTGCTTTATCTATTATCTTAGAACTATCAGTGTAGAAGATGGTAGCACCGCTGTAACTCTGCAAGGATGGAATATACAAGACAACAGAAAACCACAGAGGTGACAGAGACCTTAGGACCCTGGAATAGGCCGGTCCTAATCTGTGGCTGAGGCACCATCCAAGGTGGGGGGCTGAGCTGGGGGGTGGGGGGGGGGGTGGAGGAGGGGGCTGAGAGGAGATACATGGGACAGATATCAATGAACGAAGATGGAGATCCTGACAGGGAAGTGAGACACATTCAAAGCGGCAATGCCACCAGTGGGCAGTGATCAGGAGAGAGATGTCCCTCACTTGCGAAGAGGACAGAATGCACAGGAAGGTCTGGGTATTTGTGTAAGAAAACAGGAGTTGGCTTCATTGTATTTGTAGAGGGGAAATTAAACCTGACGTCCATAATCTGGTCTGGACAAGACCAGAGCATGGTAAAGATGCAGAAGAGTAGCATGGTCTGCACCTTGACATGTGTGGGCCAGGAGCTGGAGAGCACTAAGCATCCGCATGCATATAGTCCACAAATGGCGAATATGGGGCAGCCATGTCAGTTTTTCATTAAAAAAAAAGGCCCAAGAAATGGGACTGTGCTGCAACATTTAGAACCTGGTAGCCTAAATACAGTTCTGTATCAGGATGTACTATGAACTGATGACAAAAATGCAAAACCTCCATTCTGGAGGTAGAAAATTGGAAACCAAGGGAGACAGCTTACGCAGAGGTCCATTGGACGGCATCCTTGGAGCCGACACCCAGCAGGCACTAGTGGGAGTTGCACCAGATGCAAAAATTGTCAACATACAAGGCTAGGGTAACCTGAGGGCCAATAGAGGTAACAAGCCCATAGATGGCTATGAGGAAGAGTGTGACACTTAATACAGAACCCTGTGGGATACTGTTCTCCTGAATCCGAGGGGGTGTTGAGTGAAGTGCCAACTGAATCTGGAAGAGCCGGTGGGATAAAAATTCACAAATAGAAATTGGAAGTGGGCCATGAAAGTCCCAGTCACGGAAGGTAACTAAAATGCAATGGCGCCAAGCCAAGTCATATGCCTTATGTAGATCAATGAAGAATGTGATAAGTTTTCGACAGTTAGTAAAAGCCTATCAGACTGCAGTTTCCAATCTGAGTAAATGGTGAGTTTGAGATCGTCCTTCCTGGAAGCCACACTGATATGGCAACAAAAGGACCCGTGATTCGAGTACCCAACATAATCGGAAGCTAACTATTCTTTCAAGCAATTTAGAAAAGCACATTCATCAGGCTAATTGGGCAGAAGCTGTCGAGAGAGGTTGGGTTCCTCTCAGGCTTAAGGACAGGTATAACTATACTGTCTTGCCATTGTGAGGGGAAGGCATGTGTGAGTCAATTGTGGTTTAAGACCCTGAGTAGATACTGCCTTTTGTGTAGTGTCCAAGTGTTGAATCATCTGGTTGTGGACAGAACCTGCACCTGGGGCTGTTCATGTAAAGAGGTACGGGCCTGCAAGAATTCTCATTCACTGAAGGATTCATTATAGGATTCAGCTTGGTGAGGGTTGAAACAGAAGCGGGGTCTGTTTAACTCTGTGTATCTGCTGGAGAAAGATTGCAGGACAGGGACACCAATACTGTCACAAAGTGTGTCGCGAGGTGTTCTGCAAGGACCAATGGATCAGTGGACAGAACGCTTTGGAGGATAAGCCCGTGGACAGCTGACTATTGCTAGCAGCCCAGAAAGCTACAAAGCTTGGACCAAACCTGTGACAAAGAGCCATACATCACCAGTATTCCTTTTTACTCTCCTTAATAAGGTAACGAGTCTTAGCTTGGAGACATTTAAAAGTGAGGAAGTTGGTCTGTGAGGGGTGTTGTTTAAATCGTTGCAGTGCCCATTAGACATCCTGGACAGTGACTGCTATGTGCTTGGTCCACCATTGTACTGGTCAGTGATGAGGGAGACCTGTGGATAGGGAGACAAGAGTGCCAGCAGCATGAAGAACAGTGGCAGAGATCCTCTGCACAACCGCATCAATGCAATTATCATCGCAGGGTGACTAATGTAGGCAAGCCACGACAGCAGGGGAGGAGATCGTGAGATCAATAGCAGTAAAGGTGCCATGAGTGGTAATGAAGTGGGTAGGGGAACCGTCATTGAGGAGACACAAATTAATGTCTGTAGTAAGTTGCTCAGATAGAAGACCCCTACCTGATAAAGTGGCACTCCCCACAGGGGGTGGTGGGCATTGAAGTCCCCAAGGAGGAGGTATGAAAGCAGGAGTTGCTGTATTAAGGCAGACAGTTCTGCATAAGGAAGTGGCCTACCTGGAGGGAGGTAGATACTGCAAATGGTGATTGCCAGAGTTGTCTGCACTCTAACCACTATTGCTTCCAGGTTGGTATGAAGGGGGATCCAGTCACTAATGAAAACAGTGTGAACCAAAGTGCAGACCTCTCCAGACACTATCCCGGGATTGGCACAGTTCCAACAGAATGCCCAACACCATGAAATGTTAGAGAGTGGTCATCACAAAAGTGAGTTTCTTGAAGAGCAAGACAGAATGAAGAGAAGGAGGAAACAAGACATTGTATTTCCGGGAGATGGCAATAATATCCGTTGCAATTCCACTGGATTATTGTGTGGTGAGAGTCAAGGTGAGACATTTGGAAGTTGACAGGAGGTCACATCAATTGGTCAGTGGTCATCACGAACAAGGATGTGGTGACATTCATAAAAACTGGGTCTGATTCAGGATGAGGTAGAGGGGCAAAACTCTCAAGGAAGCCGGGAAAGCCTCGTCCTTTGACTTTTGCTGCTTCTTTTTCTCCCTCGGAGGGAGGGAGGAGGCGTTATCAGTAAGTGAATAGGTGGCAGTGATGTCAGCATCAGACAGAGTGAGTGGATTTGGAGCGCTCGGAGCATGGGTCTCTCCTCTGGCCCGAGGGTGCAAGCTTTCTGTCCTGAGAATGCTGGAGACGGGTGTTCTGAGATGGAGGCCCATCCCTAATAGGAGCCAGAGAAGAGGTCGTTTTCCCTGGTGAGGAGGAGGAGGAGAAGTAGTTCCTGGAGGGGATGGGACAGGAGCTGCCGAGGGTGAGGACAGGGAAGGGCAGCAGGATGGGGGTAAGGGAGAGGGGTGAGGAGGGGAAGGCCTAACTGAGGCAGAGGTAAAGGAGAGATTTACAGGGTGAAGTCTGTCAAATTTCTTCTGGTCCTTAAAGTAGCTGAGACGGTCAAGGGTCTGTACTTCCTGAATACTTTTTTCCTTCTTGTACACTGGACACTCTGGTTTGTGGGGAGACCGGCGGCCACAGCAGTTCACATAGTGAGGCAGTGGGGCGCAAGGGCTCCCCACATGAAGAGGGTGGTCACCAGTCTCCACAGATGGGAATGGCATCACATCACAAGGACATGTGGGCAAACTTGAGGCAATGGAAGCAATGCATGGGAGGTGGAATGTATGGTTTCACATCACATCTGTACACCATTACCTTGACCATCTCAAATGCCATGATGAAAGTGCCAGTGTCTACACAATGGTCCTTAGGACCTTTCTGGAAATGCCAGATGAAATAAATGCCATGTCATTCCAGATTAGCCATAAAATCATCATTGAACTTGAGAAGAAGGACCCCATCGAAAATTACATCCTGTGTCATACTGAGTGACTTGTGAGGAGTGATAGCCACGGGGTTTTCTTCTAACTTGTCGCACGCACTGAGGAAGGCTGGCTGACTGGCAGAAGTTGTCTTTATAAGGAGAGAGCTAGCTCTCATCTTGCTTAATGATTCAACTTCACCGAACTTGTCCTCAGTATATTCCACAATGGAAAGGGGTTTGGCGGAGGCAAAAGTCTCCCTGTCGGTCCTGGTACAGACCTGGAACCATGGAAAGGGTTTTGCCCCAAGCTGGCATGGCTGGCCATCCTCCCAGTGTTTATCCAAGGAGGGTAAAGCTGTGGAGGCAGAAACAGGAACTGAGTCAGAACTACATTAAGGAAGAGATGTGGCTGCAGTAGAGCAGTCAGAGAGTTTAACACATATCATGTGCCAAATGTCTGCCCTGGTACCACCCACTCCGAACAGGGGCTCACCTTATGGTCACCACCCAGCCACAACAATGGCCGCCTGGCAAGACGGTTGTTGCCAGGAGTTCTGATGCTGTGAAAAGATGGGCAACTACTTCTAGGCTTGCTCCAGGTGTTCACATCATGGGTACCAGAAGTGTGATTCCTGGTGTTGATCAGAGGGCTCAGCCAGATGGGTACATAACAGCCCCACCACACAGACTGGCTACCAAATTGGTGACCTAGCAAGGAGGCGAAAGGGCTTTGGCAGGGAGGGAGGAGGAGAAGGCGGAAAAGGGAGAAGGAGAGGAGGAGGAGGAGGAGGAGGAGGAAGGGGAAAAGGGCGAGGGAGAGGAGGAGGAGGGGGATAGGAACTCGTGCCAAAAACACTAGGGAGGGACTTCTCCCCCATCTGGCTCACACCACAGATTTCAAATTTGGAGATGGAGGTCAAACGCCTGAGGGAGGCCAAAAAAGAAAAGCCAAAATGGAGGAGGAAAAGCAACCAACCAAAACCACAAGATGAAGCAAAGTCATGAGGATAGCCAGGCTGACATAAAGAAGAACACCAAGAGAAGGAAAGTAAGCGGCAAAGGGAAAGAAAGAAGGACAGGGAAGGGGAAGGAAGGGAAAGGGAAAGCAGCCCAGAAAAGAACAAAGGCTGCAATAGCTCAGGGACCCAAGCGCACCAGACATGTACCCACAAAAGAGCTGTTGGCCCCCTAGAGTGACACATTTTGGGATCTCAATGGTACGTAAAGACATAAGTTGAAAAAAAAAGGTAAGGACTTCTGTATTTCTAAACATGTGAGCAAAAATCTTAAGTACTAACATAAACATCTTTTTCAATGAACTGTTTTTAGATGGAGAAAGCAAGCCAAATGGTATATACGAGGGCTGTTCAAAACGTAAGGTGACTTTTCAAATTGCGTGGCAATGTACAATCGATTATCAATCTTTTTTTATGTTGGTACACATGTCTTGAACAAATGTTCACAGTTTCAAGTGTACAGTTGTTTTTGACAGATAGAAAGGTTAGATGTGTTTTAGTGCGCTCGGCAATTTTTAATTATTATTAAAAATGAAGCAAAGAATTAGCATCAAATTTTTGTGTGAAAAATGGAATCAAGAAGCACTCTAAAACAGTTGAAATGTTGACAGTGAAATACAGTGAGTCTCTTCTAAGTAAAAAAAAATGTTTACAATTGGTACATGCTCTTCCAAGATGGCCGAGACGCTGCCAATCATGAACCTCACTCTGGACACACCAGCACATCAACAACAGATGATAGCATTGAAGCTTTGAAGAAAATTGCTTTGGAAAATCATCGAATTACCATAAGAGAAGTTGATGAGGATATTGGCATATCAATCAGTTCATGTCACCCATTTTTTCAGATGTTTTGGGCATGAGATGTGTGTCAGTGAAGTTTGCTCCAAAACTTCTCAATTTTGATCAGAAGAACCTTCATATGAGCAATGCTCAGGAGCTCTTGAATGACATCAATGATGATCCTGATATATTCAAATGGGTCACAACTGGTGATGAAACATGTTATGTGACAGTCATGATAATGAAACCAAAGCCCAGATGTCCCAATTGAATCATCCTGGAGAGCCAAGACTGAAAAATGCATGCCAAATTCGATCAAATGTCAGAGTTTAGCTTTTTCCAATTACTGTGGCTGTGGTGTAGTGCATCATGAATTTTTGCCCCAAGGTCATTTGGTCAATAAGGAGTATTACCCCAGGCAAATATGTAAGAAACTCAGCAAATGGGGAAAAAATTTATAAAGTTTTGAAGGTATAGTAATAAGAAACAGAAAAGTTCCCCTTCATAGGGGGGGCACATCCCCCTTTTATCCCTTCCAAAATCAGTTTATAATATGTTTTAAATTTATACGCAAAAAGGCTCATTTTCCAAACAGAGCTCTCATTAGTAAATATATTCCACACAAAATTGTACACGAAAGAGATCTTGTGCATCTTTTCATTTATCCAAATGGTACTTGAAGTATAAGAATTAGAATAGAATTCTGTTAACATAATAGTTTGCACTTTTTCTTGCTTATTAAAGTATTTAAATGAAAAGCATGATTAAGTGTGTGGAAATATATCGTAGCCTATATATTCTACGTAATATTTCTTTTGCGATAATTATTGCTGAAATCAGGAGTACGTGCCAACAATGAAATCACTAAGTTCTCCTTCCCATTCACTTAGTGCTCCCCTGCCACTACTGTCACTGCCGTTTCTTCCTACCCAGCGTCCAGTTCAGTTGAGTTAATGTAGTACACTGTCAAAAGTAGTGCCAGAGAGTTCTGTTTTTGTGATACTATTATCACTTTGTGTGTTATGAAGCACTTCTTCTTAGTCTCATTTCTTCTGTCTAGACTGAGAAAACAATAATGCTGGACCCTACTATTTGTGATATCTGTGGTAAATCTTTTCGGAAGGAGAGACATCAGTAGTGATGAAGGGCTTGGAAACTCTGATATGTGTCAACAAGGATTGGAAGGATGGAGCTCGTAATCTTCTACAGAACACTGGACTGACTGAAGTGCTTAAGGTATGTCGACATGAATATATTAAGGAATGTAATATCAGGAAACTAATTAATCAGAATGTTGCACAACCAGATGATAAAAGTTTGAGATCCTCTTCCTCTTATCTGACAATTTCAAAAAAAGACTGTTTCATGTGTGCTGAAAAGTGTGACATAGAGGTGGAAACAAAAAAATCACTCCACAAATGCCATAGCGTGTTTGAAGTTCACTCTTTAACTTTGAAACTGTGCAGCTTGAGAAAGCAGAGAAACATGTTGATGATTTTGGTAGAAAGGTTGCCAAACACCTCATCAGTGTTTTGCATTTAGTAGCCACAGAAGCCCATTATCATCAAGGTTGCTTTGCTAAATTAGTGTCGAACCCTTCCTGTGTTCGAAAAAGAGGTCAACCTCAAGGTACCAACTTTGATGCTGCTTTTCAAGAATTATGAAAATTTATAGATAGTTAACTGCTCAATTTGTTACAGAAAGTTAATGAATGTCACCTAGAAGCAGAGACAAAGATTATTAAAACTCTGAAAAATAAACTGACTGAACACTTTGGTAATGGGGTCTTGTTTGCCACAATGTGATACTATTATCACAGGACGCAGCATGTCATTCTCAATGGAGAGAAGTCTTCCGAAGTAAGAGTGATTTCAGGTGTGCCGCAGGGGAGTGTCATAGGACCGTTGCTATTCACAATACACATAAATGACATTGTGGATGACATCGGAAGTTCACTGAGGCTTTTTGCAGATGATGCTGTGGTGTATCGAGAGGTTGTAACAATGGAAAATTGTACTGAAATGCAGGAGGATCTGCAGCGAATTGACGCATGGTGCAGGGAATGGCAATTGAATCTCAATGTAGACAAGTGTAATGTGCTGCGAATACACAGAAAGATAGATCCTTTATCATTTAGCTACAAAATAGCAGGTCAGCAACTGGAAGCAGTTAATTCCATAAATTATCTGGGAGTACGCATTAGGAGTGATTTAAAATGGAATGATCATATAATGTTGATCGTCGGTAAAGCAGATGCCAGACTGAGAGTCATTGGAAGAATCCTAAGGAAATGCAATCCGAAAACAAAGGAAGTAGGTTACAGAACACTTGTTTGCCCACTGCTTGAATACTGCTCAGCAGTGTGGGATCCGTACCAGATAGGGTTGATAGAAGATATAGAGAAGATCCAACGGAGAGCAGCGCGCTTTGTTACAGGATCATTTAGTAATCGCGAAAGCATTACAGAGATGATAGATAAACTCCAGTGGAAAACTCTGCAGGAGAGACGCTCAGTAGCTCGGTACGGGCTTTTGTCAAAGTTTCAAGAACATACCTTCACCGAAGAGTCAAGCAGTATATTGCTCCCTCCTACGTATATCTCGTGAAGAGACCATGAGGATAAAATCAGAGAGATTAGAGCCCACACAGAGGCATACCGACAATCCTTCTTTCCACGAACAATACGAGACTGGAATAGAAGGGAGAACCGATAGAGGTACTCAAGGTACCCTCCGCCACACACCGTCAGGTGGCTTGCGGAGTATGGATGTAGATGTAGATGTAGATGTAGATGTCAGAAAATCTCGTAGTTGTCTGTTTATGTGGCAGTGGCCACAAACTTTTGAATCAATGGCACAATGAACAAGCTCTTACTGAAAAAAAAACAAGAGAAAGACAATAGTATAAGCAGCAGCAGCTATCATCCATGAAGTTATAAGAATGACTCCTTACAGTATTGCCGATTAACCAGATATCAATGACTTGACAGAGAATGCTGAAGTTATGGTTCCTGACACTTCACACGAAGTTTGTGAAGGGCATGGTTTTGTTATAAAAGAAAGGTAGTGAACAGTCCCCCTTAGAAAAATGTACAGCAGTATCCCACGTGATTGTGTCAGCTACCAGGCCTCATTCATTTACCTCCCCTCAGCAACTTGGTCTTGCACTGTACATGTTTCGTAAAGTGGGATCAAAAAACAGTGTTGAAATTGTCTCAAATATGGATTTCTGCTCTTCATATAGCCCTGTGGCATTATATGAAGCTTCTGCCATTCAGTTTTGGAAACAAAATATTTCAGATGATTCATTTTCGCAGTTCATTTTCGATAAATCTGACTTCAATATTGCAACAAAGACAGGCAAAGTTAGATTATATGCTAAAGCTGGAATCAGGTCTGTGACTCCTGGGAGAGCAACAGAACATCAGAAAGTAATGAAACTCTCTGTCATGCTGAGCTTTACTGAAACTACAAGTGCCCAAAAAATTAGACTGCTAAGATTCTGAAGGCAGAATAGAGTTGGAATTGAAGAAATTGTTCTGCAAAATGTCTACTCAGAACAATCATTCACTAAAGCAACAGTGCCTACCAATCATGATTTTACTTGGATGATGGAAATGATTTTACGGCTTTCCATTCCTGTATGACAAGGATTTCTGGAGAAAATCACAACTGGAGAACCTCATATGCAATCAAATGTATTAGCGCTTCCATTCATCAACAACCTGCACAAAGATTATAGTACTATTTTAACTGCTTTTACTTATGCCATCACAGAGAGTAAGAAGACCACTCTACATGAAAGCTAAAGATATAGTTGCAGTGGAGGCTAATGGAGGGAATGAGCTATTCACTAATGTACACTATGTGATCAAATGTATCCAGACACCCCGAAAAACATACATTTTTCATATTAGGTGCATTGTTCTGCCACCTACTGCCAGGCACTCCATATCAGAGACCTCAGCAGTCATTAGACATTGTGAGAGAGCAGAATGGGGTGCTCCGTGGAACTCACAGACTTTGAATGTGGTCAGGTGACTGGGTGTCACTTGTGTCACATGTCTGTATGTGAGATTTCCACACTTCTAAACTTCCCTAGGTCCACTGTTTCCAATGTGATAGTGAAGTGGAAATGTGAAGGGACACATACAGCATAAAACTGTACAGGCCGACCTCGTCTGTTGACTGACAGAGACCGACGACAGTTGAAGAGGGATGTAATGTGTAATAGGCAGACATCTATCCAAACCATCACGCACACAAATTCCAAACTGCATCAGGATCCACTGCAAGTACTATAACAGTTAGGCAGGAAGTGAGAAAACTTGGATTTCATGGTTGAGCAGCTGCTCATAAGCCACATATCATGGCGGTAAATGCCAAACAACGCCTCGCTTTGTGTAAGGAGCATAAACACTGGATGATTGAACAGTGGGAAAATGTTGTGGGGAGTGACGAATCATGGCACACAATGTGGCCATCCGATGGCAGGGTGTGGGTATGGCGAATGCCCGGTGAACATCATCTGCCAGCATGTGTAGTGCCAACAGTAAAATTCAGAGGCTGTGGTGTTCTGGTGTGGTTGTATTTTTCACAGAGGGGCTTGTGCCCCTTGTTGTTTTACATGGCACTATCACAGCACAGGCCTACATTGATGTTTTAAGCTCCTTCTTGCTTCCTACTGTTGAAGAGCAATTCAGGGTTGGCGACTGCATCTTTCAACACGATCGAGCACCTGTTCATAATGCACAGTCTGTGGAGGAGTGGTTACACAACAGGACTGGCCTGCACAATTTATTGACCTGAACTCTATAGAACACCTTTGGGATGTTCTGGAAAGCCGACTTCGTTGCCAGGGCTCACCGACCATCATCGATACCTCTCTTCAGTGCAGCACTCTTTGAAGAACTGCCATTCCACAAGAACCTTCCAGCACCTGATTGAACATATGCCTATGAGAATGGAAATTGTCATCAAGGCTAAGGGTGGGCCAACACCATATTGAATTCCAGCCTTACCAATGGAGGGCACCACGAACTTCTAAGTTACATTCTGCCAGGTGTCCAGATACTTTTGATCACATAGTGTAGTTATTCAATTAAGAGGCTTTCACTTGATAATGTCTTTTCTAGGAGCAACAGGATTCTAGGGGCAATAGCATTCTTAATGAGAGACAGTGGACTCCCTCAACTTTTGGAGACTGTACATGCTGTATGCTTTCAGGTCATGCATACATGAGGGCAATTCAAGCTCACTCTGCAGTCATGTGTGCTCTATCCAATGGCAGTCACAGAGGAGGAAAAGCAACACATTAAAGACTGTATTTCTGATATGAGTAGAAATGGTGCATCTTTCAGCAATCTGGAAAAAGATCAAGTGATTGAAAAGCTGAAAAATAAATTTGTCAGCACAATGGATGATATTAAGAAAAGAGGGAAAACTTCCCAGTTATGGATACAAAATATTCAGCTTGTCATCTCGGCACTGCATTTCATCAAAGCAGAGTGTATGGGGAATTGGAAGCTCCATACAGAATGTGTGAGAGCTATGCTCCCAATATTCCATGCAACTGGACACTTTCCTTATGCTAAGGCATATCATTTGTACCTCCAGAACATAGAAAAATTGAAAGAAACCATGAAACCTGCAGAGTTTGATAAATTCACCAAGGACAGCTTCTTCATGGTTCGATGCTCTGATAAGTATTGGTGTGGAGTATGAACCGACATGACAATAGAATAAATGTTTATAACAAACCTGAAGAGTGTTGGAGGTGTTTCACATGTAATATGTTTCACTGTTAGTGTGTTAAACCAATGGATTTGTGGTATACCAATAGCCCATCACATATGTGAAGCTATGGAACAGTTCTGCAATTTACATTCAGTTTCGAGTGATCAACATGCTGAACTGAGGAGTGGGAGGATGGGAACTGACAAGGAAATTCACAGAAGATTTCAGCTATGGTTGCAACAACACACTGCATTTGCTTATAAGGAGCAACTGTATTCATTAGGTTCTGGATTAGTAGCTTCTCAGGAAGTAAACTGCTATAAGGCTGTGTCTTGGTGAAAAAGCTATTTGAATAACAGTTACTGTCTCACCAAAATTTGGTTTTCTGAACCTTAAGCGATACAGCATGGTTAGGACAATGTGCTTGTCAACTGTTAAGCTCGAAAAAAATATAAGTGAAGTGGATACAACTGAATTATTTCAGAGAATACTGCGCACATATCATTCACCTGACGACTTAAAGGATTGTTTCACGTATGAATTATCGAGTGTACCAATGTCACTGTTTGATAGCAGTGGATTGACAGGGAAAACCAAAAAGTTGTTGCTGTACAATCTTTTCAATAAACTACATGAAAGGAATACTGACAATAATGAATCGAAGTTCTTTGCTATAGATGGAGGGTTTCTTATCCACCAAGTCGTGTGGCCCGAGAATGGAACTATTTGTGACATGTATAAAACCTTACTAGCCTATATTCAGAGACGTGCTGTTGCTGTTGTATTTGATGGATATTCAAGAAGCCGTCTGAACATAAAAACTGTTGAACACCAAAGGCAAACGATGAAGCAGACCTCATGAGAAATTTTCTTTTCCTAGTAACCTCAGGAATAAGAAAATGATTATCACACAGCTTATGCAAAAACTAGAAATTTTTGGTATTAAAACCAGAATTGTGGATGATGATGCAGATGTTAAAATTGTTGCAAAAGCAATAACTGCCTCAAAATTTTACCTGTGAGAGATTATAGTGGGGTAACAGTAGATCTTGTGCTACTTATCGTGCTTGCTTGAGATGACACAGACATAATCTTGATGAAGGAAGGTAAAGGTAGCATCAGAACAAGGTGTTAGAGTTTTAAAGAAATACATAACTCCTCACTTGTTCATGAACGCAAGAATTAAATACTGTTTCTTCTGCAGTAAGTGGCTGTGACATCACTTCAACCTCGTTTGGGAGAGGAAAGATGCTAGCTTTCCAACTATTCAACCAGTATCCCCAGCTTCATAATATTCCACAGATATTCAATGATCCTGCTTCCTCTCCTGAAATCACTGCAAAAGCAGGAGAGGAATTTATACTCTCTCTCTACACAAAAACAGTAGATAATTCTGAGGATAACTTAAATGGCATTCAATTTAAATGTTTTAATGTACCTCTGGGTCAGGCAAACAATACTGTCATACTCTCTTGTTTGCCGCCCACTACTGGTGCAGGAAGCCTCCACTCTTACCGAGTTTACCTACTAGTCTAGCTATGGCTGGGAAACAACTTGGATCCCAAAAACTGGGGCTGGAGGGAATCAAACTCATCCCTCTCCCCGATTCACATGAAACAACCACCTGCTTCAGAGAAAATACTGCTACTGATTTCATGTGGCTGCACTCAAAGTTGCGGAAGAAAGTGCGGATATGGGAAGGCTGATCTACATTGCACAACAATGTGATAAAACTGTTGTGGACAAAGCTGCACTAATGTGCCTCACAGTGATTTGACACAAGATTTGGTTGATGGTTTTATGTTAAAAAAAATTACAAGACTTTATTTATTTGATAAGACATTGTGGCTTTTCATTGTCTACATGCTGTACATACGATCATAAATATATTACAGCAAAAGTAACTGTTGCTTGGTTTTACAGAAATTCTTAATTTTCATGAAAAACAATTTTCATTCCAATAATTTAAGATAAATCTAGAGTAAAAGGTTATAAAGCAAAATTGTTCCATATAAATAAAACTGTTTTTTAATTTCACTTTTTTTTACCTACAAATTTTAGCACTCATAAACTAATTACCTTGCTTAAACATGCATTTGATCTTCTCTGAGTAGAATTTCACCAGAAATATTTTCTGTCATGTAGATAATATCGTTAAATGGACCATTTTTCGTAAATTTTGGAAAAACGAAAATAAATTACATTGAGGTGTGGAGGAGGGAGTTATGCAACATTTGTGAGAAGCAATACACAAAAGACATCCAGAATTGTGGAAAATCAATTCATAACTTTTGCATCTTGACAATGCACCTGCTCATTCATCATTCCTCGTGAGAGACTTTTTGGCCAAAAGCAACATGACAATCAAGCCTCAACCACCATGTTCACCATATTTGGCCACCCTGTGACTTTTTCCTGTTCCCAAAACTGAAGAGACCTACAAAAGAATGAAGATTTTCAACAATTGAGGAAATGAAAACTGCATCACTGGAAGTACTCAAGGCTGTACCAAAAAGTGCTTATGAGAAGTGCTTCGAGGATTGGAAGAAACATTGGCGCAGGTGTATTGTCTCTGAGGGGGATTACTCTGAAGCGAACAACAAGAATGTTGTTGTTGTTGTTGTGGTCTTCAGTCCTGAGACTGGTTTGATGCAGCTCTCCGCGCTACTCTATCCTGTGCAAGCTTCTTCATCTCCTAGTACCTACTGCAACCTACATCCCTCTGAATCTGCTTAGTGTATTCATCTCTTGGTCTTCCTCTACAATTTTTACCCTCCACGCTGCCCTCCAATACTAAATTGGTGATCCCTTGATGCCTCAGAATATGTCCTACCAACCGATCCCTTCTTCTAGTCAAGTTGTGCCACAAACTCCTCTTCTCCCCAATTCTATTCAATACCTCCTCATTAGTTATGTGATCTACCCACCTAAACTTCAGCATTCTTCTGCTGCACCACATTTCGAAAGTTTCTATTCTCTTCTTGTCCAAACTATTTATCGTCCATGTTTCACTTCCATACATGGCTACACCCCATACAAATACTTTCAGAAACGACTTCCTGAAACTTAAATCTTTACTCGATGTTAACAAATTTCTCTTCTTTAGAAATGCTTTCCTTGCCATTGCCAGTCTACATTTTATATTCTCTCTACTTCGACCATCATCAGTTATTTTGCTCCCCAAATAGCAAAACTCCTTTACTACTTTAGGTGTCTCATTTCCTATTCTAATTCCCTCAGCATCACCCGACTTAATTGGATTACAGTCCATTATCCTCGTTTTGCTTTTGTTGATGTTCATCTTATATCCTCCTTTCAAGACACTATCCATTCCGTTCAACTGCTCTTCCAAGTCCTTTGCTGTCTCACAACAAGAATATTGATGATTAAATAAATATCTTTTCATAAAAATATAAAGTCACCTTACTTTATGAACAGACCTTGTATATGTTTCATTCAGACCACTGATGTTATTTTTATTTCAATAAAAGGAATCAAATTTGGTGACAAAAATACATATTTCATTGGAGTTGAAAGACAGATTTAACATATCTTCACTGATTCCAGAAATAACCTTAGAAAAAAATTGGCCTCTTGAAAGAAGTGTATAAGGCAGGTAAGTGTTGTGTAAACCAACACTATAGATGACTGCCAATAAAATGTTGGTTCTACTATGTTTGTTATTGTTAGTTATCACCTGCTGTGTTATGTCTATTATTTTACAGGTTTTTTTTTTTTTTTTTTTTTTTTTTTCCCATGAAATGCATGAGTACATAGCATACAAACTGCCAGTGACTGCCACAATTTTCTTCTTCTTATCATCCGTACCTTCTAATACATAAACTACTTTCAAAGTGCCAAAATGTACTAGAATAAATAAAATTCTACAAAATGCCGCATTGTGCAATGCCTTTGCAGTGGGATGGTCACAATTCCTGAAATCCATTGCCAGTGACCTCTTGCCTGCCATGGAGCACCACAGTCTTCAGTCCATGGATAAACCATGAAAATCTGACACATTGTCATACACAAACAAACCTGACCTGCAAGTAGATCAGTGAGACTAGATCTGACGAGCGGGGCCTGCACATTAATGGGAAATGATGGGCTTCAGACCGGCAGGCCCAACGCATTAGAGATACCCACAGGAATGGCCTGCAGTTTTAGCCCATCATGAAAACCCACTGATGTCGCCAGCTATTCACATGTCCACAGACACCATGTTGATGAAATGAGACCACAGTGATCAATCTGTGCAACAGATAACATGCATGAATACTCTGAACATCAATGCTAATGAAGATAGGTGTCAACTCACCATAAAGATGATCACTGAGCTGGAGACAGGCACATAGGAAAGACAATCAACTCTCCCAACTAAATTTTTGGCCATAGACTTTGTCAGAAAATGAGAGCACACACACATTCAAACAATCATTCAGACACAACTCATGCACACATGACAGCTGTCTCCAGCTGTGTGTGAACAGTCTCTGAGAATGAGATCCAACCAAACTATTCCTCACACTTCACTGCCTCTCGTCGGCAGCTGCTAGGTCAGCAGGAAGAAGTGGTGGCAGCACTGACTGCAAGCTGAGGGGAGTGGTAGAAAGGGAAGAAGCAACAAGAATGAGGGAGTAGGCAAGTGGCTCATGTACTCAACTGCACCCAGCCAGCAACAATGCGTGACATCTCAGTAAACAAATCACTTTGTCTATTGAGACAAAAAATGAGATTTTTTCAGTGTTTCTTTTTTTCAAATTTCCCTGATATTTCCCTGATATGCTTGAAATTCCCTGATTTCCAGAACTTGTGGCAATCCTGTATAAACATATAGTGAAACCAGAACCATTTTGCCAGAAGATCATAACATATCCCATGATAAATAAGGCCCAAGGCATAATTCTCTGCCTAACATTTTGTCTTCCACTGCTGGAGACATCATCAGAATCTTTAACGACTCAGAAAGCTGTTACAGATTCAAACAAGCTCAGCAAGCCGAACTGCTTATATGTATCCATCTAACAGTTGGTTTGTGACATCATCAGACCATTGCCTAAGACTAAGGAGTCATGCTGACATATGTTATGGAGTTTACAGTGGGGAAAGATGCATGATATTTGAACAACGCAAAGTACTTAAAGTACTAATGCCCACAGCTTGTCACAGCAGGACTAAGATCCCTTGCATTTTCGGTCAAATTATGTAGGAACTACAAAAAGAAGCATTAACACCAGCGTTAAGGAACACATAAGCAGTTGTTGCTTGGGCAAGATGCAGTACCAGACCATGCAATGGGATCAGAGAAACACCAAATTCTGTTCTCTGATACTGTATTTTTAGCAGATCTAATCATTATTACATTTGGATGTACAGAGGCGTTATAGAAATTCAAAACACAAAAAAAACTTCAACAGAAAAGAAGAATGATTAAAATTATATGAGCTGCAGTTTTTAGTGCTCAATAAAACAAACAGCACCCACTACATGCTTCAGAACAAACATTATTGTAGGCAGTGGTCTGATGGTGTCATGAACTGACTGTTGTGCGAATACTTACAAACAGTTCAGCTTGCTGAACTTGTTTGAGACAGTAACTACGTCCTAAGTCATTAAAGTCATTGGAAGATGAAATGTTAGATAGATTACTGCCTCTTGGGCTGCAGCCCTATGCCAATAAAACAAATATCAGCAATAAAGGCACTGAAAGGGTTCTCTGGCTGACAGTCAAAAATCTAAGAACCTAAAGGAACTGTCTTTTTGGTTGACTTGATATCCCAGAATGATATTCTTGACAGACTTCAGGTCCATGTAAAATGAAGCCTGTGTAAGGCAGAAACTGTGACCATGAAAATATGTGTCCCAGTGTGTTTAGACAATTTTGAAACAAGAGTTGTCATAATACCACAAGGTAATTTCCTGGCCTGTATAAAGAAGATATTTAATGAGGGTATACCTCCATTGGGAGGAGAAGAGTTTCAGATGAACATGAGACAAAGTCACTGCCGGTAAGGGAAGTCTGTTATTAATGCCACCCCCTAAAAACAGTTTGCAGGAAAATTTACTGGATATGACTGAGTCTGAGTGGAGTCTTTTGCATCCAGCCTTAGAGGAGAAGAAATATTTGCCATCTACTGATCTAGTCCAACCCAAAATTTTGACCGAAGATTTCAGACTGATAGCACAGAAATCTTAAAGGATTCTGTATCGCTTGTGGAAGAAAGTACGCTGCAACAGCTTGATGTAGGAAATGTACAACCATCTGCTAGTCCATGGGCTTCACCAATAGTGATTGTTCCCAAGAACTTTATTAAAGGTGAGAAGACATCACCTATGTGTGGACATGATGTCAATAAATAAAGTTACCATACCTAAAACATACCCTCTGCCATATATTGATGAAACTTTGGATAGACTAGGGAAATGCATATTCTGCACAACTTTAGACATGAAACCAGGATATCATCATATTCTGAATATGTCCCAAAAGAGGCCAGAAACGGTTTTTGGTGCCCTCTGAGTTACAGGAGTTCTGCAGACTTGTTATGACTGTTGAAGCCAGTGATGCGCTTGTTCTAATTAGATGGTGAAATCATTGTATCTCCAGAATAATTCAGGAATGCCATGTTTGGTTAAGAAGCATAGTTTCAAGACTGCAAGGTGTGTATTTGAGCCTGAAATTGGAAAAATGTTCTTTTGTAGAACTGTGGACTCAACACCTGCAACATATCATTAGCTCAGCTGGAGTAAAGCCAGATCTGTGACTGACAGAAGCAGTAGTCAACTTTCCTGCATCCACTATTATAAAGGAATTGCAAAGTTTTGAAGGATTGTGGGATTATTATTGTCCATTTTATACAAAACTATGCCACTGTAAGTGAACCATCAACAAAGACTGTTAAGAATAGGATAGATTGTAACTCACCATATAGGGGAGATGTTGAGTCATGGAGAGGCACAGCAAAAAGACTGCTAAACAAGTAAGCTTTTGCACAAATGGCCTTCTTCTGAAGCAGACAAAAAACACACACACATACTGAAGCAAACAAAACCTACACACACTTGTCCACTCTCTTGGCCTTGTGGCCACAGACAGTGGTCATGTGTATGACTGTCTTTGCATGAATGTGAGTGTGTGTTCACTTCAGAAGATGGCCATTTGCCCAAAAGCTTAATTGTTTAGCAATCTTTTTATTGTACTTGTCTCCCACTCAACGTGTCCACTATGTGATGATTAGCAATCTACCTTTTTCATAATCTCGGATTTTCCATTGTTAGATTAATGTATTAACAAAGTTATTGAAAGAAGGAGTAAGTTTTGAATGGACTTCAGAATGTGAGACTGTAATGTAAGAGATCAACAGGACAAAGATATGTTAACAAGTTTATCTTTGTTAGTATATCCTGATCTCGAAAAACCATTCATATATTCATGATACACATCTGATTTTGCTATAGGTTGTATACTGAGTTAGGAACAAAAAGGCAAAGAAAATCCAAATGGTTGCACCTCTTGTCCACTCAGTAAGGTGGAAGTTAATTACAACATGACAGAGAAGGAATTGTTAGCCTTAGTGTTTGGAGTCAATTACTATTGTAGGAACTTCACAGTGTTAACTGAACATGCTGGTCTTTTAGGGCTCCTGAATTTGAAAGACCACAGCAGTCACTTAATGGGCTGGGCACTGAAATTAAGTATTATTGTGAGGTACATCATAAACTGTGAAAACTTTGTATGAAAACAGATGCATTAAATAGGAAGACAGGTGTGGTGCAAGCAAGTGAGGTGCTTATCACTGAGCTGAAAGAGGCACAGAGAGAGGATGCTGATTGTCAGCAGTACGCCATCCTCCCAGATTTCATCGCTGAAGATAATGTACTGTATTATAAGCCTCCTCTTGGGATCAGTTAGTAATACTGAAAGCACTCCAGCCTCTTCTCATTTTTCAATACTATGAAAGCATCTAGGCCCAGCAAAGCAACAAACAAACTACCTGTTACTGATTGTGAAATCTGCACTGTGATGTAGAGATGTATATATGTGCTTGCCCTCTGTGCATGCAAAGAGTGCAACTCTCTTGGCCATGGATTCCATTGCAGATGTTGCCAGAAGATTTTATGTCATTTGATGTTGTGGGCTGAAATATTACGGGTCCTTACCCAGATACAACTGGAGAATAAATATATTGTGTCATTATTGATCATTTTTCATGGTACCTGGGTTTGATGCCAGCTGCATGTATGATGGCAGAAACTGTAGCAAAGGCCTTTGTGAAGGATACTGATAATGGCATGTTAATATCTCTACTTCCTGTTATGTTTCATTGGTAAAAATGAGCAACAATACAAAACCAATGATTCTACATCTACATCCATACTCCGCAAGCCACCTGACGGTGTGTGGCGGAGGGTACTTTGAGTACCTCTATTGGTTCTCCTTTCTATTCCAGTCTCGTATTGTTTGTGGAAAGAAGGATTGTCTGTATGCCTCTGCGTGGGCTCTAATCTCTCTGATTTTATCCTCATGGTCTCTTCGTGAGATATGTGTAGGAGGGAGCAATATACTGTTTGACTCCTCGGTGAAGGTATGTTCTTGAAACTTCAACAAAAGCCCGTACCGAGCTACTGAGCATCTCTCCTGCAGAGTCTTCCACTGGAGTTTATCTATCATTTCCATAACGCTTTTACTAAATGATCCTGTAACAAAGTGCGCTGCTCTCCATGGGATCATCTCTATCTCTTCTATCAACCCTATCTGGTACGGATCCCACACTGCTGAGCAGTATTCAAGCAGTGGGCAAACAAGTGTTCTGTAACCTACTTCCTTTGTTTTCGGATTGCATTTCCTTAGGATTCTTCCAATGACTCTCAGTCTGGTATCTGCTTTACTGATGATCAACTTTATATGATCATTCCATTTTAAATCACTCCTAATGCCTACTCCCAGATAATTTATGGAATTAACTGCTTCCAGTTGCTGACCTGCTATATTGTAGCTAAATGATAAGGGATCTTTCTTTCTATGTATTCACAGCACATTACACTTGTCTACATTGAGATTCAATTGCCATTCCCTGCACTGTGCATCAATTTGCTGCAGATCCTCCTGCATTTCAGTACAATTTTCCATTGTTACAACCTCTCGGTATACCACAGCATCATCCACAAAAGCCTCAGTGAACTTCTGATGTTATCCACAAGGTCATTTATGTATATTGTGAATAGCAACGGTCCTATGACACTCCACTGCGGCACACCTGAAATCACTCTTACTTCGGAAGACTTCTCTCCATTGAGAATGACATGCTGCGTTCTGTTATCTAGGAACTCTTCAATCCAATCACACAATTGGCCTGATAGTCCATATGCTCTTACTTTGTTCATTAAACAACTGTGGGGAACTGTATCAAATGCCTTGCGGAAGTCAAGAAACACGGCATCTACCTGGGAACCCATGTCTATGGCCCTCTGAGTCTCGTGGACGAATGGTGCGAGCTGGGTTTCACACGATCATCTTTTTCGAAACCCATGCTGATTCCTACAGAGTAGATTTCATACCATACTCAGAGGAAGATGGAACTCCATTATGAATTAAAAAACTTAGTATTGTACACGAGCTTCCCAAATCTAAACAAAGCTCGAACACCATCCAATAAATAATTCCTTTCATCAGTTGATTGCGTTAACTTTAATTCATTTTTTCTTTTAATTAAATCTGATGTTCTCTTATGCATTATGATAGTTGTAATCATTGTTAACATAACTATGTCTTTTATGTAGCTATTAAGATCTACTTTTCTTTCAACTTTTTTAAGTGTAATTTTGTCTATACCTATTAATGTCTATTTTATCTTATACATATATCTCCTGTTGCAAGAGGTTTTTTTTATGTGTTCCTTTTGTATAATTGGTAATAATGTCACATGTCCTAAATCCGAGTGAATGTTTCATTGTATTGGATTTATGGGATCTAAATAAATAAATGATAATCAATTAGTAATACCTTTTGGAAGTCACAATGCCATTTTCATAGACTAAGGGACAAATTACATGTCCACTTTATTTTTACAAGATGTAAACTATTATGGACTGAGATTCCAGAATAAAAATGGTCTATGCTGCAAAATTATTTAATATCAATTATACATTTCACCTTTTGGGACATCATCAGATTGTGTAAAAGTAGCTGGATATGTATCCCATCCATCATAAAGCCACATAAAATGGAAAATGAACATAAAAGTAACTGACTATGTAATCCACCCATCATAAAAACATATAAAATGCAAAGTAGACCTTGAGCAACCAAGACTGTTTTTATTCCTGAATAATTCAAAACTGGTTGCTGTTGCTCCCTGCCACAATGGAATGGTACAATTTTTAAATGACTTAAGAAATGGAAAACCATTCCCTTCCGCCCCAAAGCCAATGAACATATTGAATGCTTTCGTAAAATCACTGTCTGCACACTGTCTCCTTGCACGAATAAGAATGATTGGTATCATTACCTGCCATATATATTTTCTACATGTAACAGCAGAGTTCATGAGTCAACATGAAAAACTCCTTATGAGGTGGTGTATACCCTCTAGATGCTGATAGGGGAAGTGAACAGTTCAGCACAATGGCTTAAAACAGCTTGGTGCAAAGTTCAGTGAAATAATAATAAGACAGATTCAAAGCCCATTCAAAGAGGCGGTTGAAGGGGAATGTCAAACCAAGAATATGGGTCTTGTTGTGGAATCTGATAACTAGGAAATGGAAAATTGTGACGTTATCACCGTCCTACAAGGGGCTACACTAAACTACATGACTGACATTGCCCGTTCATGCCTGAAATACAGTTTTCAGATTGCTCCATAATCATCCATTCTAAGAGACTTGTTACAACTCCCAAGCTCAAGGGTTGTAATATGTCAGAATGACCAACAGGTATGATTTGGGAGTGTGAGGTGACTCACACCAAAGTGTGCAGAGAAATATAGGCAAGTGTTTCACTGAGTTTATTACATTGAAGGCACTCAATGGGCCCTCTGCTGAACTCAGTGATGGAGCCGTACAGTGTGCGTGAATTGGTCAATGCCAATGGCAATGCCAAAACCTGCAGCGTCAGCATCCTTGCAGACATACTGCTCCTGCTCATGCCATGGCTAAGTGGTCACTGTGTGTGTTAGCTGTGCTCTTGGCCAGGAACACAGCTGACTGCTCCCTCAATGGCAACTTATGGATCCCATGTAGAGTGCCAAAAGGAAGCAACTGACTGGCATCATTGTAGTGAGCATTAGCAGCTCCGACCATCCACCAAGTGCAGCTTGGTCAGTGACCAGGCAGCTCTGCACCAGGGAGGCTGCAAGTTTGCACCATGGCCCAGCCCTTGCAGAGGGCAGCTTGCGGTCTGCGGGTGATGTCACCCAGAGAGAGGACGCCAGCAGCCCTCTCACTCCTCACATCATTGCAACTCCAAGGTTTGGCACAGCCCACCACAGCTATGATGCATCCATGCAGTGGTGCTTGGAGGTAATTTCAGCAGACCAGTTGGCTGCTGATATCCATCACCAAAAGGTCATCTTGGTTGGCCTGCAACTTAAAAAGTCATCATTCTCTCCTGTTCTAGGCACCGACAGAACTGCAATATGACTCCCTGATTTGAACCTGCAGGGCTCACATATTTATGTGTCTTTTCCCTATGCTTCTGATTTAGTTTCTCTAGAAGGGACGTGTGGAGTGCTCATTAATAAATGCAATATCAGCTTTCCTCAGCTCACTTCAGCCCCTACACACAGGCCACTAGGTGGTGTTGTTAGCTGCAATGTATTGTTTCTTCACAGCATGTCAGTGCCCTGTGCTGTCCTGACTACTTCACATTTGTGTACAGTGCCCACTGGACCATGCCCTCCCACCTGCATAAGCCTGCCTTGTAGAATTGTTTGCAAAATATCAACATTACCCACACCTGCCATCTGATGACCCAATCGATCCCTTACCTACTAACTTCCAGCCATAGCTGCATGAAATTTACAGGAATTCCCCAAATCCATGCCTGTACTTATTCATGGTGTAGCATACCTGCTGCCTTTTGGAAGATTTGTCCAGAATCTTTAATGTCGTGCTCCCACTCAACTACCTTGGCTTTAATAATTTATATATTGAGGACAGTATCTTGAATTTATCATGCAATACTTATGCTCATACTTTACTACTACCATGTACCCCTTATCACACCCTTATACACTAATTAAGACCTTAAAACAAATTGCTTCCCTGACCAATGCCAGTCAACCATTCTACTAGCAACTGGTATGTTGGCATATCCACAGCCTGTGCCCTCTTGCATCTTAGCCAGAAATACATTACACAAAAGCCTGCAAGAAACACACCACAACTGGTGGCCAATATGCTCACCACTAATGCTTTGTGCGTCTGTTCTTCCAAGAAATGATGGTGTACATGCTGCCACATTTGTTCCATTGAAACTCCCCCTTGCTGGGACTCTATTAATCTGTCCAAGGACTGCAAAAGCTCTGAATTGTGTACGTCATTTAAATATGTTAAATTTTGAACAGGTAATACCCTCAGAGATCCTTCTGGCCAATACAACATAGTCTGCGACAATGTCATAATAGTTGAGCCTGTAAGCATAGCCAGAAGATGAAAGTCCAGCCCAACTACCTCACAAATTGTGCCCTTAATGATCACTCTGCTTTCCTGAAGCTTGAGTTTTCTCAACCCTGCCAGTCTGCCTTCTTCGTAGTACTTCAACCATACAGTCTCCAACATGAAAATGGAGTATAACTAATGTGTACCCACACTCTGGTAGCACGTTCAGGCTGGCAGAAGTGCCTTCCCATAACTTGTCCCATTTACTTTCCCCCAGACACAAGCTCGCTTTACATGTCTGCATATCAGTCCGTACTTGGCCATCTGGTCAGATCATGAATTACTCTATCACCTCCTCCCTGCTTCTGAAGATGTACAATCCACAAAAATAATATCAGTAACAATGACATAAAAACTAATAACTTCATACAAAATACAACAAATTTCCTTATGGCAATAAAAATACATACCTCTTGATGTACTAAACCAAAAACAAAAACACAAATTTGAATTATACAACTTACATATGCGACCATAACCTATACGGTACATCATGCACCTTACATTTCTCAGCAATCCCAGGTTACTACTTTTTACCCTTTGTAAATTTCACCTCCTTCTTGGTTGCCGATAACTGTGGTATCCCCTCTACCATTCCTTTGAATGGTTTTATGCAACTGACGTGTAAACAGACATTTTTGTATGGAACTGTATGTTCATGTTCACTGGCGAGGTCATTTCCACAACCTGGTATGGTCCCAGTATAATGTAATAAAATAATGGAATAGATGATAATAAAATGTTGAAATGCATGGCTTTTTAAAATGTATTGAATTAATGAGATTAATTTTTCAGCATGAATGACAAGCACAATAAGCTGAGCTATGCCTGGAAATAAGTTCGTATTAGTTCATATTATTTTGTAGGGCAAAGTAGTTTCTTTCTCCGCTGTAGATTTGTGCTTACCATTCTTTATAATGCTACATTTGATCACCGTGTTCACCTTTGAAGTCTTGACCGTGTTCCCATTAAGCTTATCGGATCTTCGTAATTTTCCAAAGTACACAGGTGGGCTTCAGTTCTTGTAATTATTGTACTATTTGAAATAACAACTCACACGACCTTTCTGTTAATAAAACAATACTGTATTTTTCTAAACAGTGCATATATGAAATACATACTCCTCACTTATTCATAGTGACCCCAAAATGGCAGTCTACAATTACTCGCTAAAAATGGCATGCTTCCCACTCGTTCACTAGCTGAGTGCGAATCCTTTCTTCCTCCTACTGGTACAAGAAAAAATCCTCTGTTTTTTAACAACTGAAAGTTCACTAGCTGAGCGTGAATCCTTTCTTCCTCCTACTGGTACAAGAAAAAATCCTCTGTTTTTTAACAACTGAAAGTCAAAAAATACATGACGGTAGGCATAGGCTCTATGATGGGCTACCGTTTCATCTTCTCTCTTTTAAAGAAGACAAACACATAAAGGAAATGCAAAAGGTTTATCACACCAAGTACTTTGTTTCTGGCAAACTTCCTCACCAACTCACCATCTGGTCCTAGTTTGGGAATCAAAACATCAAAGGGGGATGGCATTTTCCTGCCAAACACCACCGAAAATGACGACTAGCCCACTGCAGTCTGAACCTTCGAATTATAAGCACACTGTACATAAGGTACACCGGCGACCCAACTGTTGAGCTTGGAACCTACGTAATAGCTCAAAATCTCTGCAATTGTCTTATGCACGTGTTCCATTCTCCCATTTGTCTGCAGATGAAACAGACTCATCTGTAACTTCCGTACACGCAACACGCAGCATATTTATTTCATTAAATCTGAGACAAAATTTGTGCCTTGGTTTGTAATTATGGACTCAGGTACACCAAACATTAATATACAGTACTACCTCATTGGTCTGGCATCATCTCATTGCCAAAAATCATGAAAAATGATAGATAATAGTGAGAACATACCTATTTCCTGCTTGTGTTTTATTAATGGCCTGAGGACATTCAACCGTACCACAGAAAAAGGACTGGACACCTCTGGTAACCTTTGCAGTGGCACTTTATGATGCATCATGTTGGCCCTCTGTGTGCATGGCACACAGTCCTTAACATACTGTTCCACATCACGCTTCCTGTTCCTCCATTAAAACTGCTTTGCTACACGTCTGTCTGTTGCATGTCGCCCACCATGAACTGACAACATATGGTCATGAGCTCATTGCAGAACTTCCTTCCGAAAACCCTCTGGAACCACCACACATGGTCCACACCTTGTTGTTCTACACAACAAACCCTCGTGCATAATGAAATATGGATGTGACTTACACCACACCTGGCCTTCCTTACCCCTTGCCTGTGCCCATTGCCACTCTTCAACACTCTTCCCTAGTGTACTTAACATTGCTACTCCACAACTTAATGAATCTACATTTGCATGAGATCTCCCTGGCTTATGGATTACCTCAAATGCCAATTCACTAAGTTTAAGTGCCCTGAGTTAATCTACTAGATGAATCTTTCAAATCAAGCAACAGCATCAATGATCTTGGTGTGTCACGATGTTAAATTTGTCACCGTACAGATAACACTGAAAATATGTAATACCATATACGACCACCATCGCCTCTTTCTCCTTGGTTGAGTAGTTACACTCCGCCTTGTTTAACTGCCTTGAAGCCTAAGCTATCAGATGTTCCTGACCTATGATCTGTCCCAAAGCCCAACTGTCTGCCTCATTTGAAGCATCACACAAAAGGATCAACTCTTTCTCAAAATCTGGAAAAACCAATACTGGATTTGAAACTAATATTTCATTCAATTTTTCAAATGGCTCCTCACATTCATGCAACCAATTGAATCTCATCCCCTTCTTTAGTATCTTGTCCAAGGGTCTGGCTATTCTCACAAAAACCTTCACAAAGCATTTACGACAATTACAGAGGATAATAAACGACTGTACCTGCTCAGTTGTTTCTGGTATTGGATAACTTTGAACGACATCTGTGAGACTCAGTCTATACACCATGCTCACTAATCACATGCCCCAGATAGTTCACTTGAGTTTGCAAAAACTGAAACTTGTCCACAATTAACGTCATACATACAATTCATAGTCTACTAAAGGCATCCTCCAAACATCTCACAAGCTCTAATAAATCCTCTGAATACACAATTATGTCATCGAGATCAAGTTCTTGGCTTTAATCCTCTCAGTACCCCATCTAACAACTGCTTAAAAGTTGCCAATGTGTTCTTTAGTCCAAATGGTATCATTTGTATTGAAAATGTCCTGCTGGGATGGTAAATACTGTTTTTGTACCTATCTTCAGGCACCACCTTCAAATGATGGTATCCACTCCTGAGGTCCACTTTTGTCAAGAACCGACACTGACCCAGATTATCCTAAATTTCCATGATGTTTGGAATTGGAGAAGAATCTGAAATGGTTTGCACATTTAAATATCTACAGTCACAGCAAAATCTGTATTTCTGTGTCACATCTGCCGACTTCTTTGGCATGATGACAATTTTTGCGCTCCATCTGTCACTTGGTTTTATGATACCATTCTGCAATTGTTGTTCAATAAATTCTTCTACCATTGGCTGTAGCTGCTTTGTTATATGGTATGGCTTCGTATAAACAGGTGCACCATCCCTTGTTGGTGTGTCATGTTGTGTCAGCAGGATTGCTGGGAACCCTCCGTTCGCACAAAATAAATCATTAAACCTCAACAACAAGTTCTCCATAGCCATTTGATCTCTGCCCTCCAAATAACTTACTTTCCCTTGTAACACTTTCATACAGATGGTTTGTTTGTGGCTTCCCTCTATGTTTGACCTCTCGAAGTCCTCATCCTCCAAGATTTACAGAGTGGCTATTATTATACCCTTTGGCAGATTTACCTCCCCTGTGCCAAAGTAATCCACATTAACCAGAATTATCTGTCCCCCATTAACATCACTCACCAACACTAAAATCCAGCAGAAGAAACAATGCAAACTATCCAACTCTTCGATGCTTAAGAGCGGTTCAACCACATATAACGTTTGCCTCAGAAAATCGGTATCTACTGAAACCCACAGAAAATCGGTATCTACTGAAATGCACACTATCTTTCCCATACCTGATGGTATTTTATCCTGCTGATCGATCTTTACTGAAAATGTATGCAGCTTAGATGGTCTCACCTCCATATAAGTGAACCATGCACCATTGTCTCAGTTGCAACTGTTTCCTCCAGCTGAAACTAAGTCCCATTAAGTTCCACTATGTGTTGCAAACATTCAATCTTAGCATGAGGTTTGACAAGAAAGTCTAGCCCAAGAATCACTGAACAACCTTCACCTATGGATGGCAGCATCTCCATCTGTGCAACGAACTTAGATTTTCTGACCAAAAACTCCAGTTCTGCTGTACCCAATTCCACACTATTATTGCCAACCTCATGTAAACTATACTGTGGTGACTCCAGTCTCCTCTTTCCCATGAGGTCCAGACTGATAACGGACACATCTGCATCAGTGTCCACCACAGATCTCTGTTTCCTGTCACTCACTATGCTACATTTCATCTGTGCACTAACTTGTGCCGTATTACGGTCTATCAGAACTGTGTTCCAATGGTTGAAGCAATCCCATTTGCATTTAATGTCTGCTTCCCTTGCCTGGTGCTTTCCACCCTTCCTACATCTACACTCAAATGCCCAGTGGCCCAATATGCCTCACGTAAAGCACTCTGGCTGCTTACACTGCTTCCTTACATACCACTCCCAACCACATCTATAACACTTGAGTTCAGAAGTGACTTGTGGTGGTCCACTCTCTGCTATGTAGGCACTTCCTCTGTTGCGATCCTAAGAGCTGCCTGGAAGTCCTCTGGGTTCTCCATAAGTGCCCTCCATGACATTTCAGCAGATACACCACACAAAAAACATCCAATGCTCTAATTTCTGCCTCCTGTAATAGCACTCTATTAGCTTCTGCATTCTGGATCTGTACACATGCCCTTGCATTTAGCTTATGGAATCCTCAGACTCATTATCCTGCGTCGACATTGTACTTAATTTCTCCAAAAACAATCATGCACTGTTCTGCTTTTGATACACCTGGTACAATCCAGTGCCTGGAATGTATGTGCTTTACTTAATGTCCTGTGGTAGACAAAATATGCTTTGGTGTCCCCTGCCAAATGAATATTAGCAACATAAAGGGTTATTTCATCTGACCACCCACGTGCTTCCGCAGTGTCCCTAACATCATTAATGAAAACTGTCACATCTACATCTACATCTACATTTATACTCCGCAAGCCACCCAACGGTGTGTGGCGGAGGGCACTTTACGTGCCACTGTCATTACCTCCCTTTCCTGTTCCAGTCGCGTATGGTTCGCGGGAAGAACGACTGTCTGAAAGCCTCCGTGCGTGCTCTAATCTCTCTAATTTTACATTCGTGATCTCCTCGGGAGGTATAAGTAGGGGGAAGCAATATATTCGATACCTCATCCAGAAACGCACCCTCTCGAAACCTGGCGAGCAAGCTACACCGCGATGCAGAGCGCCTCTCTTGCAGAGTCTGCCACTTGAGTTTGTTAAACATCTCCGTAACGCTATCACGGTTACCAAATAACCCTGTGATGAAACGTGCCGCTCTTCTTTGGATCTTCTCTATCTCCTCTGTCAACCCGATCTGGTACGGATCCCACACTGATGAGCAATACTCAAGTATAGGTCGAACGAGTGTTTTGTAAGCCACCTCCTTTGTTGATGGACTACATTTTCTAAGGACTCTCCCAATGAATCTCAACCTGGTACCCGCCTTACCAACAATTAATTTTATATGATCGTTCCACTTCAAATCGTTCCGCACGCATACTCCCAGATATTTTACAGAAGTAACTGCTACCAGTGTTTGTTCCGCTATCATATAATCATACAATAAAGGATCCTTCTTTCTATGTATTCGCAATACATTACATTTGTCTATGTTAAGGGTCAGTTGATACTCCCTGCACCAAGTGCCTATCCGCTGCAGATCTTCCTACATTTCGCTACAATTTTCTAATGCTGCAACTTCTCTGTATACTACAGCATCATCCGCGAAAAGCCGCATGGGACTTCCCACACTATCTACTAGGTCATTTATATATATTGTGAAAAGCAATGGTCCCATAACACTCCCCTGTGGCACGCCAGAGGTTACTTTAACGTCTGTAGACGTCTCTCCATTGATAACAACATGCTGTGTTCTGTTTGCTAAAAACTCTTCAATCCAGCCACACAGCTGGTCTGATATTCCGTAGGCTCTGATATTCCGTAGGCTCACACCATTGCCTTGCCCAAGAAGGGATTAATCAGTGCAAGCACTGCCACGACATATGGAACAGAAGGCACACTCAGTCCAGACTTACTCCCCTGTGACTCTCATTGTGGCTGAACTTGACTCTCTTTACAAGCCTCTAACTCACAATTAAGTTTGAAATTTCTCTTCTTCATGCTCTCAAACTGCTCTGTTAATGCCTTCCATTTGCCAAATTAAATCAGCAACTGCATCTGAGGTAGTAGCACATGTTTCCACCATTTTGTGTACTCTACTTCCACCATAATTCAACTGATTTTTCTTTTTCTTTCTTTTTTTAAAAAAAAAAAAAAGAAAAAGAAAGACAGAACACAAACTACCATTTAACTATACAAAAAAATGTAAGCACAAATTAATTTCTCCATCACAGCATCGACAGATGACCAATATGCCAACATACAAATACACAGCAGCTACAATTCTGGTTCATGGCAACCAGTGCCCAGACAAATTGCAATATGAACACCTCACTGGCACTAAATTATCATGTCCAACATTACCCCTACACAAAGTAACTCTAAGGATCTCATATCCTAGCTCATACAACTAACTCTGACAATGAGAGCAAACAAAAAATAATATAAGTAAACCTTAGACTCACTGCACTGCCTTGTGCTGAGCTGGTACCTACATCAAGTGCCACTGTCTCACTTACCACTCACTTAAACCAACTCACTAACCAAAATATACTGTTGGACATCAGCGAATACTTTCTAACACAATGTACTGCATTGGATATTGAAGAAACCACTTCCTGACACCAAATGGTTACAATCCCCCTGAGCTGAAGGGTTTTAATATGTCAGAATGACTGAGAACTGTGATCTGGGAGAGACAGGTGACCCACACCGAAGTGTGCAGAGAAACACAGGCAAGTGTGTTGTTAACTTTATTACATCAAAGGAACACAATGGACCATCTGCTGAACTTGGTGATGGCACCACACAGCATGCATGTGTGGGTCAGTGCCAATGCCGAAATCTGTAGTGCCAGCATCTGGTCACCCAGTGTTGCAGAAATAACACTCCTGTTCATGCCATGGCTAAGTGGCCGCTGCATGTGTTAGCTGTGCCCATGGCCCGGAACATGACTGACAGCTCCCTCAACCACAACTTTGCACCTGGGATGCTGTGAGTTCTCACCTCAGCTCCAGCCCTGCAAACGGCACCTTGCAGTCCACTGGACGATGCCACCCAGAGGGTGGAGGCCAGAAGCGTTCTCGCCCCTCACACCATTATAGCTCCAAGGGGTCTTGCCACAGCTATGATGCATATGTGCAGCAGAGGTTGGAGGTAGATTCAGTGGGATGGTTGGTTGCCAATATCCATCACCAAAAGGTTATCATAGTTGGCCTGCATTCTCTCCTGTTCTGCACATGGGCAGAATGGCCACACAACTGCCTGATTTGAGCCTCTGGGCTCACTTATTCATGTGCCTTTCCTCTATGCCTCTGATGTAGTTCCTCTGGTGGGGACAAATGGAGAGCTCTTTAAATAATTATGTCAGCTTTCTTCAGCCCACTTGGGCCCCTACACAAAAGTCACTAGGTGCTGTTGTAAACATACAGGTTCTTCACACCATGTCAGTGCCCCATGCTGCCCTGATTACTTCACACTTGTATACAGTGCCTGCCTGGCCATGCCTTCCAGCCTACAAGTGGCATCGTAAACCTGCCTTGCAAGAAAGTTTGCAAAATATCAACATTGCCCGAGCCTGCCTTCTGATGAGCCAGTCAATCGCTTAACTACTACCTTCTAGCCATAGCTGCACAAAATTTACAAGAATTCCCAAATCCACACCTTTACTTATTCGTGGCGCAGTAGACTGAAACCTAATCACTGGCAAGGTGCACCACATTTGCCTGTCATATGTGCTGAACCACTATGGGACAGAGCTAACATTGCAAAGTGTGTCCAGAAGAGAAAGAATCCTCCACCTCCAGAGTGATGTTTCAAACACCCCTATGCTTCATTGTCACATAACTGAACATCCCCCTTTCCAAACATTTGTCTGAAATCTTGGTCTAGTTCTGTCACTAAACTGATCACTATTCTCCATCTCCTTTAGCTCAAATGAGTCTATCTCTAGATGCAATGTGGCATTGTGTATCAGCCATGTAGGAATTTAAACACTCATAAACAAAGTTCCTGTTGTGATAACATGGGGGCTGAGTTTCCAGTGACATCTTTCTGCCCGCCTTGCCTGACGTCTCCCTGCCCACTATAATGGTCGACTATCATGCGGGTAGGTACTGTGGCAGTCATATGAGTCAGCCAACACCCTGCAAAAACATATGTGTGGCTGATAACTGCATACAGCCACATCATCAATCCGCACCATTCTATATAATGATTATTTAGCATAATAATATTATGAGAAGGAAAGTTGCTACTCACCATATAGTGGATATGCTGAGTTGCAGATAGGCACAACAAAAAGACTCTCACAATTAAAGCTTTCGGAAATTTAAGGCCTTCATCAACAATAGACTCATATATGCACACACACACACACACACACACACACACACACACAGACTGACACGCTCAAACAAATGCAACTCACCCACACGGCTTGTGTGTGTGTGTGTGTGTGTATGTGTGTGTGTGTGTGTGTGTGTGTGTGAGTCTATTGTTGACAAAAGCCTTAATGGCTGAAAACTTTAATTGTGAGAGTCTTTTTGTTGTGCCTATCTGCAACTCAGCATCTCTTCTACATGGTGAGTAACAACTTTCCTTCTCATAATATTGTTACATTCCATCCTGGATTTTCCATTGTTCTATTTAGTATAACATAATTTGTGGTCAATGTGGAAAGGATATCAGTGCCTGGAGTTATGCAGTGTCATGTGTAGAATTTCCTATCTCCACTTTCCATCTCCAGGATGAACTGAGAGAGTAAATTTTGTCCCTAAATAGAATTATAACTTTAAATAAATGGAAACAAGGGTTTGATCATCATCGTCTTGCTTATCAGAGTTATCTCACTACCCAATAGGACTTCGTTGAATGGCACTGTCCAAAGGCCTTTGGGGTGAACGGTTGCATCCTTTATCATGCACCAGTAAGTGCTAATGAACACATGAACCTGCATGATGGTGTCATACTACTGCTGTTGCAGGCAGGTGAAGGTGAATCACATGTTGGTCTATCTCATTCTTTTACAACTATGTATCCCCACTTGTTGTCCTACCCTGAACTTCTGATATGAATTCTCCATATAGTAGATAAATCAAAAACACAATATTGTGAATTGGTTCAGCAGTCAAGTGCTCCCTGCTCACATTAGCTGCAAGATGGAAGCCTGGTGCAGCAACACATATGCCTCCTTATTCTCCTCTCTTCCGCAACATGTATGAGTCGTGTACATGGAGTCCAGCACACCTCACATGTTCCAACCAACACATCCCCCCCCCCCCCCCCCCCTGCCTACTGCACCCACTGCTCACCACAGGTTTCTAGTCATTCCATAATGTCCAGAATGTCCCAGCTGGTAGTACCTTGACTTGGTGCTATGCAAACAACTTCTGGGATATCATAATCATGTCTAGATACACTGGGGTGTATTTTCACCCTAGTTCTAAATTTGCTTTTCCAACATGCTAAATCTACTCTGTAACACATCACCTCGATAATCAATGGACATTGTCTAGCAACAATGATACTCTTGTGCCCTGATTACCAGACCTGTTAATGTGACAAAATTTGGTAATTTGCAGTTATTTCACACATTCTCTTAAGCTTGTTTCACCATAGCACATTACTACATAGTGCCATCCAAGGGGTGCAGTGGATACATTTTTCTTCATTACATTTTTGATTCTATTGCAGAAAATATATGTGCTATTGATGTTAGGGACAACTGCATATTCAATATCACCACTAGCAGATACTGAGATGGATACAGATGAGCTGGCATTGGTATCACAACAGAATAGTGCAGAACGCTGTTATGGAGGGCATGCATAAAGCATTGCGTCGGCAGACCCACTGACCCTGTCATTTACCGGCCAGAGGTAATAGCCCAGCCCAGCAGTTTGTATGCAGACATCAACTACCTCAGACATGGCCTTTGCTTCACGCCATGTTCTGTTTTCTGTTGCTTAGTTTATTCAGTAGCACAAACTGGTTGTAATGTGTTTGCACTATGCTCTTTTCTACAAGTTGTTTGGACTCTCAGCTCTCCAGCAGATTGATTCTGTGTCAAAACAGGTAAATTTTTTTCGATCTGATATTTTTTACTACACCCAAAAAAACCAGACTTTTTCACTAAAGTTAACTGAAGTTAGCAATATAGTTACTTACATGAAAAATCCAATGAGTTAGTACTTATATTTGGAGAAAGCTGTCTACACCATTTGAAAATAAAACATTCCCACTTTACAGGAAAGTATTTTAAACTATATAAAACTAATTATCTTCTGCAACAATTAAACTGGAAGTACTGGATCAGTACCATTTTCCACAGCAGATATCATTGAAACTAATGTTAGATTTCGGACTCTGACTACATAATTTTGCAACCTTAATTTTTATGTACTAATTAATTTATCAGTTAATAATTTCATAAGATTCAATCTCATTTGCAATACGGCATCTGTTCATGTAAATAAGGGGAATCACAATGCAGAAGAATAATAGTGTCCACGTATTCTTATAAATGTGTATCCAGCAACATGAGTGCCCGAACAAAGTACATCCATACAGCAACATCAAACATGTTACTGAGGACAATTCAAGATGTCACCATTGTGGCTCAGGGCACTAGCCTTGTTGGTGCGCAGCAGAAGCATCATTCCTATGAGGTGCAGCTAGTGTGGACTTATCTGATTCTGCCACATCACGTGACTCCAAACAATCCAAAACCAATTCAGCTGCCAGCTGGTACTTATGCCATCTGGTAGTAAACGCCAGATTGCCAACTAAGGAATGTTGCCCCAGGAGCTATACAGAGTATCCAACAGTCTTCATCCTTGCTATGCTGAGACTTGGCCTTTCAACACTCAGCCTTGCAGAATTTGGTATCTAGCTTTATTATTGCGACTGTACTCACAAACTGTGGTCTTACCTTCTGGTCCTTAAGATATAGACTTCATCAGATACTCAGTGAACTAGACATTCTAGGTAAACTGTCTAGCTATTACTTATCCTACCAGTAAGGTTAAACTGAGACAGTTACTTTCAATGATACATTATTTTGGGTTCTTGTTAATTAATGCTTCAGGATGAAAAAGAGTGACTTTATGTTGTTACTATTGAACCTATTGTTTCTTACTTAAGTGTATGTTCTTCTGCACCTAGCTCAGCATGTATCACTTTGCTTGGTAATGAGTCTTCCCCACACACATAGTGTGCTTACATCAGATTTCTCTCTCAGTATGTAGACAGCCACAACAGACATGACTTACTAAGTACTATCACTTTTGCAAAACATGTGACAGGCACAGCAACTGATGTTGGAAAAGATGGCATCAACAATCAATAATCACCCAAAGTTTCCAACAGAGTGTCTCACATTGACTCCAGGTATTCAGGGTGTTGCCACTACTGTTCCCAATATTTGAGAGGAAAGCAGAACCATGAGCCCACCACACCTCCCATCTAGAACAGCATTTCATCACCCAAGGTATCTCAAGAGATACCCAGTAATATGCTTTTCTATTGGTTTAGGCAAGAGCTGATGTCTATTGCTTCTTGCAGCAGTTAAATCCAGAAGCAGAACTACATGCCTTTACCTATGAACATTTGAAAACATTTTTGTTACAATATTTTGATTTGTAAGTTTGTGTGGCAGCTTCCAGGCAAAAATTGTTCAGTCATCACAAATGGAATGAACAGTTCTACCAGGAGTGAAGAGTTCAACTGCAGGGACTTACCCTGTGTCACCATTTTCAGTGCTCCAGTGCTAAGTGCAGACAGTCATATGCTCAACTGCTGGTTAGGGATATGATTCTAGTTCATTTCCCAGATGAGGGGCTCAGAAATGAGCTCTCAAATTAAATGTCCCATCTTTAGCAACTTGCCTTCCACTCACTTGGGCTTTTGAGCACTCAGTCCAGTCCTCAGTGACCCTGCTAGACCCATCAAAGGCATTTGCCACCCACCTCACACCCAAGACCGAAACTCAGTCCCATCTCTCAAAGCTAATGTTTACATCAGCCAAGTCTCCCTCTAAAAAAAAAAGACGCAGGTCACCGACACAACACAACAAGAAGTTACTGTTATGAAGCAATTTGCAGTGGTGCGGTTTCTTTCATCCATTACCTGCACCTACCTGTGAACTGATTGCAGCAGATCGGCGGTAGGAAAGCTGAGCAGAAACCTGCCATACTGCAACTCTCACTAGGCTGCATACAATGTAACTATTGGAAGAATCAGTAAAAGCTCTTAATTTTGAATGAAAAGTGGAAATAGTGCCAAAACTTCAGTATATTCTGAACCTTGATAATTTACAAGTTCAGTGCCAAGCTCATGCTAATCTTAATACAGTCACACACAAAGTCTTTCATTCACGTCAGCAAGTTTATGGTAATGTATTTCCTGAAATCTGAACAGCTACTAAGCACGGATTGTTCTTAAATGAAAATGCTCGCCATACTATTAAGTTTATCGGTGTCTAATGCACTAAAGTTTTTATTCACTGATCTGCTCAATATGCCATGCAGAATTATTGTCTTTATTCACACACAAAATCAGTTAAAAAATCCATACTTTCTAACAAACACACCATAATAAATATGCCTTCACTTTAAAACACTTCTGGAACATGTAACACAACTAAAACTGGCAAATTATAACTTCCTTTGGAGCTCATGCTACACATGACCGTCCCATTGAATGGCTGTGCTCCATCTCCTTTAGACTGCTGTAAGCATTTGATACTCCAAGAGAAAAGACACATGAAGAATACTCCATTCTCATGGGTCAGTTTTCTTTAAGGTCAATAGAAAAACATTATTCTCCCACTTTAGTCTGCACTTTTATGACTAACCAATCAACAAATAACACACTTTCGAACTGTACTTTTTCCCAAAATAAATATTTAACATTCTGATATTTTGTTTATACTTTATGCTATTAACTACTTTCATTTGCACTCAAATTACCTTTCCTTTTACCATAAACTTACTTAACATATTATGATGCAAAATTCCCCATCATACAACATTCATCAGTAGAACAATGATCCACATATTTACTTTATACCACATTCACACATCATTCACACTACTAAAAGCATATACAAAACTGTACAAACATAAATAAACAAAAAAGCTTTTAAGAAATGAACAGAACAATTCAAGAAAACATTCTCTTGACCTGTTTCTTGAATGTCTCTGTGCACTACTTTCCTCTAGCAGATGAAAATTAGAACTACATATCGACTGAAACCGCTTCAGACCATCTGTCACTGTGCATGCATGAGAAATTTTCCAAATACACAGGATCTAGACAGGAGTGCTATAAGGTGTCACACCTCAAATTGTTTCAAAATGCATCACCACCAGCAGTGCTACTTTCACAGTGTGAAGTGCAAAGCCTGTGGTAAAACTGGACATAAGGCAGAGGTTTCAAAGTCCACATTTAAAATGAACGTTGATAGTGCTGATCGAAACACACTGGAGTCTAACTTAGATGAAGTGGACTACGTGCAAGGCCTGGATGTCATCCACATGCAGGCCATTCTGCCCATCTCCAATTGATTGTTAGAATTATAGATGGTAATCAACACTGTCCCTATCACCTTTCAAATAGATACTATCTCCTCCACCACCATCATGAACTGGGACATCTATAGGCACCTCGGTTTACTATCACTCCAAACCATCACAAAACAAATGAAGAGATACAGCAATAACACCGCTGAGATGAAGGACCAATTCTGAGCTCAAATTAAGTCTAAAGCAGTATCCCTGTTGCCTAGTATTCTTCTCATTGACTTAACGAGAGCCACAAACAACTTGAATTTAGATGTCTTTAATGTTTTGGATCCTGAAGTCGACGATTCAATAAACTGCATCTCATCTTTTGTGCCTTGTACTTATCATCATGAAACTTTTTTTGAAATATACCTCAGTTTTATACCATCAGGCAACCTGCATCACTAACTCTGAAGCACACATCACCTTGAAGCCCTTAGTGATGTCTATGTTTTTTAAGCCCAAAAATGTCCATTTCATATTATAGAATAAGCTTCACCTCAAGCTATGACTGCAAGAAGAAGAAATCCTGATCCCCAGGAGTCAAAGACAGTGGGATACTCCTATTGCGGGAGTCAGAAAACAAGACTGACCTTCACGAATTTGTGGCATTTTTTAGGAAACAATACAATGCACAAACTATCATTGATGCCTATCCTGTCCCAAAGATAAAAGATGTGGCAAAACTTGACAGTGGCACACTATTTGCAAAAACTGACTTAAGTGAGGTCCTTTTACAACTACCTTTGGATGAAGCCTCCAGGCACATCTCAGTTATTCATACCAGATTTCGAATTTTCTAATACAATCATCTGCTGTTTGGCATCGCTAGTGCTCCAGCAATATTTCAATGATATTTGAAACACCTGATGGAAGGAGTTCTGGACACAGCTTGTTATCTTGATGACATCCTTGTCACTGGTAGAAATGTGAAGTACCTTGCAGCAAATTTTGAAGCTTTATTCAGCATTCTCCAACAAGCCAACATGAAGTGTAGCAAAGACAAATGTTCTTTTTTTTGTGCCAAAAGCTGAACATCTAGGGTTTGTTTTTGGTGCTTCATACCATGCAGAAGCAATAAAAAAACTGTCAGTTCCAAAGGCTACCAAACAACTAAAATAACTGTTTAATCAGCTAAACTACTACTGGAAATTCATTTCCCATGCAGTGGCAATTGGCGAGTCGCTCCATTAGCTACTTTGCAAAAATGTTAAATGGCATTGATTCTCTACTTGAGACAAGGGATTTTTGGCCTTATACAGTAACTGGCACTCCTCCTGCCAACATTCCTTGTGGCTTATGACCCTACAAAGTTACTGATTTGTGCAGCAGAAGTATCAGGCAATTGTTTTGGAGCCATTCTTCCTCACAAAGTCAAAAGGGTGGAATGCCCAACTGCATTTGCCTCAAAAACTCTGACACTTGCAATTACAGGCAAATGGAAAAACGGTTTTGGTCATTATATTTGTTCTCAAAAAGTTTCATGACTATATGCATGTCTGCATTTTGTTCTTTTAACAGATAATAACCCACTTCTGCCATTGCTTAACTCTCATGCTAACATACCTACCAAGACTGACAAGGGCCTGCAACAAAGAGCACTATTTCTCCTTGGATACTGCTACATTGTTCAGTACCATTCAACAACAAAGCATATGAACATAGACACATCATCCAATCTCCTGGTGGGGTAGAATCCCAACTTTGATGCTGCATTGGAGTGCTGCTTCCATATGGAGTCAGAGTCAGAGGCTGCCTTCACACATTTGCCTATAGATACCATAACCACGGCAGGAGGTGACCAGAGGATCATGACCTTGATGATGTCCTCAAGTATGTGAAATGCCAGTGGCCAGTGGATCGCAAACTCATCCAGCATTCTGTGGTTCAGGCGTACAGGGTGCCGTAAGCATGAATTTTCTATGCTCGATAGTATCCTCTTGCTGGTCAGAGACAACAGTCACATGAGGGTCATGATACAATGCGCTCTCCAATGGCAGGTACTGACATCACTCTACCAGAATCACTGGGCATGATCATCACCAAAAGACTGACCAAACTACACTTTTTTTGAAGGGCCTAGACAAAGACATCAAACAAATGATTGCAGTTTGCCTGACATGCCAGAACGGACAACCCTGGCATACTGATATTTCCCATGGCCCAAAGCAATGACCCCTTGGTCCCAGATTCATGTGGATTTCACCAGGCCTTTTCTTGGCTCCTATTGGTTGATCCTGGTTAATGCTGTGATCAAATTTCCCTGTATGTCACAGATGCAATCAACTTAATTAGCAATAACAATACAAGCCTATTACACATTTTCTTCACTGAATGATTATCAGAAATTGTAGTAGCAGACAACAGGTCTCACTTCACATTGGCAGAATCACAATAATTTTTTGAAGAAAATGGCATCAATTTAATTCCTATGGCATTGTTCAATTTGGGTTCTAAATGCCTGGTGGCAAAGTTCATCCACGCCTTTAAAACCCAGAAGGCAAATTTGCACTGGTATTGATGAGGCATTTATCTCGTTTTTCACCTCCTATCGCTCCACATCACAGGACAGGCCAAGCCCAGCAGAAGAACTACACAATAATCCCAGCTCTCTACTGCCTATCCCTCCAATCATGCATGTCCACTCCAGCAGTCTCCCCGCCATCATTATTCCCCTTGGGATGACATATGGGCAGTGGTGCCTTTCAGGGCCACCAAAAAGGGGTGACCATGCTCATCAACTGCCTCCTCGACAGGGCCGTGGTCAAAGTCCAACTCACACCAACAGCTCAATCAAGTGCAACCTTCACAAAGCTCATGTGACCACAAAATATTTTTCCTCAATTTCTTTTCTAGATCTTCTCTACCCAAATGAAAGCCACCAACACCACCTGCATCACACTCAGGATCCAGTGTTTTCAGGAATCACAGATACCAGTCTCTCAGCCAAGACATCTCCATCTGCATTATGAGTACTCCTGGATAAAGCTGATTATTGTATGCTATGTCTGTAAACTAAAATCCTTACTTATTTCTCTGCTTAATGACTATGAATGACCACCAAGAGCCTATTATAATGGGAATAATCCCCCATTCTCACAAGTAGGTACAGCATTGTACAGAGTGGTTATAATTAAACTTTCACTGCTTGAGAGGGCTGCCATGACAAACAAATCGACATAGGACAATGAAATGTTGTAGAAACATTTTTAAGGACATCTGGGGGAAGGAAAAAATCAAATAAACCATTGAAAGAAATGCATTTTAATTTCCACATGAGAGGGTAACATTTTTTAACAGCATTCCTTGTTTATGTTCCAAGTTACAAACATTGCTCAATGTGCCAACCATCTACAGCCATGACAACTTTGAACAGCACTAGATATTGGTCTACTGCTGCCTGAAACAATGGTGGACTTTGGAATGTTCATCGATCATGATGCAACTTGTGCACTGCTAGATCACACATTGAATCCAGCATTCCTCAGTCATGGAGACAGTAACTTCTTCAACAATTTGTGGTGCAATTGGCTGTCACCCTCTCCCACAAGAAATTTCCAAATCATCAGTCAATTTGAACTTCCAAATCATGCTCTTAAACACCAGTGTGGAAAGATGACCTCTTCATATTTCTTTAATGTGTCAATACTCACGAAGAGTAGTGTCACTGTCGCTGCTATTTTGATAAAACTGCTTTATGAGTAAGGCCTTGCTCACTTTGTCTAGACCCGCCCTTGATTAAATTTCAGATTTATTTGATTTGTCTTGTGGAGTGAGTAACAGTGATACTGTGAATTTGTATAATTAACTAGTTTTTGAGACCCTAAAGGCTCATCATCACTGGATGGAGGTTTTACAGAAACATTACTTTCTGGACTTCGAGCAGCTAGATGCTAATGTCATGATGTTGTGGTGACTGCACTGCCTCATGGAATCCATGACAAATTCAGTCAGATAATGTACATTGTAACCATATTCACGCATGCATGCACACACCTACCCACTTATCCATTCACCCACCCATCCACACCCACACCCACATCCACACACACACACACACACACACACACACACACACACACACACACACACACATAGTACACTAGTTTTTACAAGAAACACCTCCATCTGATAATGAGCCTCCAGCTTCTTGAAACAGTTAATGGTACAACAAATCATATCAAATCCTAAAATCTGACTAATTGCATTTGAGATCTACATAAGCTGTCACTGACTCAATATCTACCTTGGACTGTAGCTCGCATCATGTGCTTTCTATTCTTACCCAAACAATATTGTAAGTTCAAACAATGGAAAATCCAGGATATAATGTAACAATATTATGAAAAGGATAGTTGCTATTCACTATACAGTGGAGATGCTGAGTTGCAGATATGTAGAGCAAAAAAAAGACTGTCACAAAATAAGCTTTCAGTGAACAAGACCTCTGTCAAAATTAGAGGACAGACCCCCCCGCCCCCACACACACACATACATTACCACAGTCTCTGACAGCTGAAGACAGACTACGAGCAGCAGCAGCAGCAGTGCCTGATGGGAGAGGCAACTGGGTGGGGGCAAGGGGGGGTGGGGTAGGGAAGGGGAAGGATAGCAGGGTAGGGGTGGGGGACAGTGAAGTGCTGCTGGGGAGCCTGCAGGGATGAGATGGAGAGAGGGTAGGGCAGCTAAGCACAGTCGGGAGGTTAGATGGAGGGCACGGAGGAGGGGGGGGGGGGGGGGGGGAGTGGAAAAGGAGAGAAGTAAACAGACTGGATGCATTGATGGAATAAAGGGTTGTGTAGTGCTGGATTGGGAACAGGGGAGGGCCTAAATGGGTGAGCAAAATGACTAACGAAGGTTGAGGCCAGGAGGGTTATGCGAACATGGGATAAACTGCAGGGAGAGTTCCGACCTCTGCAATTCAGAAAAGCTAGTGTTGGGGGGAAGGATCCATATGGCACAGGCTGTGAAGCAGTCACTGAAATGAAGAATTTCATATTTGGCAGCATACACAGCTACAGGGTGGTCCATTTATTCCTTGGCCACAGTTTGTTGGTGGCCATTCATGTGGATAGACAGCTTGTTGGCGATCATGCCCACGCAGAATGCAGCACAGTGGATGCAGCTTAGCTTGTAGATCACATGACTGGTTTCACAGGTAGCCCTGCCTTTGTGGGATAGGTGATGTTCGTGACTGGACTGGGATAAGGCGTGGTAGGAGGATGTGTGGGACATATCATGCATGTAGGTCTATTACAAGGATATGAGCTGCGAGGTAAGGGTTTGGGAGCAGGTGTTGTGTAGAGATTGAAGAGTATATTTTGTAGGTTCGGTGGGAAGGGTGGAAAGGATTGTGAGCAGAACATTTCGTATTTCAGTGTATGACGAGAGGTAGTTGAAACCCTGGTGGAGAATGTAATTCAGTTGCTCCAGTCCTGAATGGTACTGAGTTACAAGGGGAATGCTCCTCTGTGGCTGAACAGTGAGACTTTGGGAGGTGGTGGCTGACTGGAAAGATATGGTACAGGAGATTTGTTTTTGTATAGGGTTGTAAGGATAATAATGGTCTGTAAAGGCCTCAGTGAGACCCTCAGTATACATTGAGAGAGACCACACATCACAGCAGATGTAATGGCCACAGGAGGTTAGGCTGTATGAAGGGACTTCTTGGTATGGAATGGGCGACTGCTGTCGAAGTGTAGGTATTGCTGGTGGTTAGTAGATTTTATATGGATGGAGGTAATGATGTAGCCATCTTTGAGGTGGACGTCAACATCTATGAAGGTGGTTTGTTGGGTTGAGCAGGACCAGATGAAGTGAATGGAGAAGAAGCTGTTGACGTTTTAGAGGAGTGTGGATAGGGTGTCCTCACCCTTGATTCAGATTGCAAAGATGTCACCACCTGGTCCTACCCAACCCAACAAGCCACCTTCTTAGATATTGACCTCCACCTCAAAGATGGCTACATCAGTACCTCTGTCCATATCAAACCTACTAACCGCCACCAATAGCTCCACTTCAACAGCAGCCATCCGTTCCATACCAAGAAGTTCCTTTCATACAGCCTAGCCACCTGTGGCTGTTGCATCTGCTGTGATGAGTGATCCCTCTTCAAATATACCGAGGGTCTTACTGAGGCCTTCACAGACTGCAATTATCCCCTGAACCTTGTAAGAAAACAAATCTCCCTTACCTTGTCTTTCTAGTCTTACTGTCCAGCCACAGATGAACAGTCCCCTAATAACTCAGTACCACCCAGGCCTGGAGCAACTGAATTAATTCTACGCCAGGGTCTTGACTACCTGTCTTCATGGCCTGAAATGAGAAATGTCCCTCTTCCCAACTCCTTGCCTCATGACTCACATCCCTGCATTCTTTGCGGGCTTGACAACCAACAAGCCGTCTGTGTGCATGAATGGCCAATATGGATCCTTCCCACTAACACCAGCTTTTCTGAATTGTATAGGTGAGAACTATCCCTGCAACATATCCTATGTTCCTGTAACCATCCTGGCCTTAGTTTTAGTCAGTTATTGTCCGCACCCATCTAGACCCTTCCCTTTTCCCATTCCAGCACAACACAACCCTCTTTTCCACCAATGCACTCAGTCTTTTTACTTCTCTCATTTTCCGCAACTCTCCCTCTGTCCACCGCCCTCCATCTAACCTCCCGGCCACACCTAGCTGCTGTACCCTCTCTCCACCTCATCCCTGCATAATCTCCAACAATACTTCACCACCACCCCCATCCTTACCCTACTATCCATCCCCCCACCCACCCCAGCCACCCACTTACCCCCTCCCAGTTGCCTCTGCCATCATGCACTGCTGCTGTTGCTCATAGTCTGGCTTCAGCTGCCAGAGACTGTGGTCATGTGTGCATGTGAGTTGTGTTTGCATATATGTGTGTGTGTGTGTGTGTGTGTGTGTGTGCGTGTGTGTGTGTGTGTGTGTGTGTGTGTGTGTGTGTGTGTATGTGTGTGTGTATGTGCCTCCATTGTCTATTTTTTGACAAAGGCCTTCTTGGCCAAAAGTTTATTTTGTGACAGTTTTTGTTGTGTCTATCTGGGACTCAGCATCTCTGCTATATGGTGAATATTCTAAGTTCTTCATTTGTGTGGCTGGCCATATTGTTCACAGTTGCTTCACAGTTTTTGAGGATATTTTAATTTCATCTTTGCAACTACAAGAAAATGCTTGTTTTTGTCAACAAATGTGTTTCATTTTATTGAAATAAAACATCATCAGTGATCTGTAAAGGAAAACATTAACAATCTGATTTGGTTTCTAGATTCATAAAGCAGTTCATTAGAAAACATGTTGACTTTTACTTACGGTATCTCATGCCCGGTTTTTTGCTTACATCAGAAAACGTCATCTGCTTGCAAGTTTTTGGGTTGTTTCTTCACTGTTATTTCTGCCCTAATCCCACACTGCTTTCCAGAACTGCACATTTTTTGTTAAACACAACACTAAATTGCACTATTACTATTTATTTGTATCTTTAAGGCTACAAATGTATCATGTGTTTTGTGCAGTGTTCAATTTTACTGCCAGTTTTTCTTTGATCTAAAACTGTTCTTTTTTCTGCTATTAAGTTAGGTGTATTATTCCATTTAATTATATTACTATGCTTTTATATAATATGTAAGAAAAATGAAAGAGTAGTGATGTAATTAAAAATCTAAATTGTGAGCAGGAGGATAGGTGGGTGGGGTGGGGTGGGGGGAGGCAAAATGAGTGAATAGAGAGAACAGGGTAGTGGGATGGTGAGAGAGTTGGAGGAAAAGGTCATAAACAAGAGAGAAAATGATATGGGGTGGGGAGGGGGGCAGGGGGGGAGGGGCAGGGGGAGTGATAGAGAGTCAGAGATGGAAAGGCTTTTTCCCCATCTTTCTTTGTGTAATTTTTTTTTAATTTTCCAATATTTATTTGGTCACTGCGTTATGGTTTATTGTGTGTTAATAGTTTGTGCATACGGAAGTTTTCCTGAAAATGGACGTGGTGTCTGTCTTTGCTGATTTTCCTGATGTTCATATCTTTTTCTATAGTGCTTGGTCTATGGTATTCTTGTTTAAGGTTACCCCCAAATGTTGAGTGGTTTGTACTGTATTTCCCTGCACTGAAATGCTCTTTATATCTTGCATCAAATGTCCTGCCAGCAACCCAAATACAGATTGGTTTCACAAGCCCTGCAATTGAGCTGGTAGATACCAGATCGTGTGTATGCATCTGGTTTTGATTTCACTTTACGGAGGTGCTTATTTATTGAATTATTTATTTTGAAGGCAATGTTTATCCCTTGTTTTTTGAACATATTATCTATTTTGTATATGAATGTGTTGTGCTAATTCCTTTTCCTCCAACTCTCTCTTCATAGGTGGAAAAAAATACTTTCCCATCTTTGACTCTCTATCACTCTGCTCCCTCCTGCCATTTCATTTGATTTCATCTCTGGCTCCTCACTTTTTCCTCCAACTCTCTCTTCAAACCACTACCTTGCTCTCACTGCTCACTCATCTTTGCCCCCCCCCCCCCACCCCCCCCCCACCCTCTCCACACACCACACCCATCTATCCTCCTAATCACAATTTAGATTTTCAACTCCATCACCACTCCTTCTTTTCTCTTACATATTAAACAAATACACAGTAAATTAATTAAATGGAATAACACACATATGACAAACTGCAAAAAAAAAAAAAAAAAAAAAAAAAAAAAAAAAAAAAAAAAAAAAAAAAAAAAAAAAAAAATTTAGATAAAAAAAAATTGTTTTAGATCAAAGAAAAACTAGAGGTAAAGTTGGTACCACTACACAAAACACGCAATATGTTTTTAGCTAAAAAGGTAGAGATAAACGATAGCAGTGCTACTTAGTGTTGTGTTTAACATCAAAAGATTCATAGTTCTGCAAAGCAGTGTGGGATTAGGTTATAATCATCAATCAGTAGTGCCAAATGAAGAAATAACCAACCCACAAACCAGCAAGCAAATGGTATTTTCTGATATAATTGAAAAACTAGGCACGAAATAACTTATGTAGAAATCGACATTTTTTATAATGAAATGTTCTTCAATTTAGAAAGCAGGTCATGTTGTTAATAAGTTTCATTAAAGAGCAATGATGATGTTTTATTTGAATAAAATGAAACACATTTGGTAACAAAAACAAACATTTTCTTGTAGCTGCAAAGATGGAATAACAGTATCCTCAGTTTATTCAAAGTGGTGTCCTGCCCACCCTCCACCCTTCTATTTCCCACACCATCTTTCCCACACCAGCCTCCTGCAGCTAGGGAAGCTCTTTCTACAAAAGTGTTTCGATCCATTTTGTGTCCCTCGCTTTGTCTGCTCACTTCATTCCTTGTATCTGATTTCAGTGTATCCATTTCACCCAAGACAACTACTCATCACATTCAGGGTGTAGGTAAGAGTAGAAAGTGGTGTGGACTTGTAATTAACAGACGATACTCATGCTTAGGAAAAAGAAACCATATTGGTTTATTTGCTTGCTGCAGGAAGGGGGAGGGGGGGGGGGGGGGGTTGGACTACATGGTGAAGACTGACAGGAGGACAAGAGAAGATAACTCAAGTAGCCCCACACCCATCTCAATGAAGAAAGGAAAATGCCAAAGTAAAAAAGCTACGCGATTTAGCATTTGCTCTAGGCAGCAGCGTGCATTCCATCCTGGATTTTCCACTGTTTGACACATACATATTCTAAAGTCTAATATCTCATTGATGCAACCACTCTCTTCTGTCAACTGTTGTTTGTTTCAGTTCCATGTAATTGTCATATCCTATCCTCTCCTCGATGTCTTCCAAATACTTTATCCTATGCCATTGTTTTCCTATCTTTCTTATCACTTGCCATTTAAGAAAATTAATAATGAGACTTTTGTGTCTGATGGCATGCTGAATAACTTTTCTTTTTATTTTTTCCATTTTGTTTTCGAATTTTTTCTCTTCATTAGCATCCCTTATGATTTTCAAGTTGGTTTTTCTTTCCATCTAACCCTTTTTTTGTCATTTTCCACTATATACACATTTCAGCAGAATCAAGTTGATTCCATTCCAATCTCACCACAGTCTAACCTTCACATCCACCGAGCATTGTACTCAATACAAATGATTTTGATAATGGTTTTCCAACATCTATATTTGTATATTTGCTCTCCAAAACGGTTTTCCTTAGTCGTAAATGGTTGTTTTGCCAATGGAATCTTTCTCTTCATCACTATTAAGTACCGGTACCTGTTGTTATCTGAGATTACACTACTGAGACAAGAAAAATGTTTCAACTAATCAGTTTTGATGTCAATATATTTTTTACATTTGTTTTAATTTCTCCCATATTTTTCCATATCATGATTACTTTCAGTTTCTGTTTGTTTACCTCCAATTTCCATAGTTAAAGGATGTCTGACAGGGCTTGTAGAATTCTATTCATTTCTTTTTTGGACTCAGCAACTATTACAATATCATCAGCAAAGTATATTCACATTCACAACATTGGCTTTTAATCCTTATTTTCTTCTTCATGATTTGTATCGCTTCCTCAATTAAATAAATACAGAGATAGAGGAAAGCCTTGTCAAATTCCTTTTCTGATTCTGGCCTTTTTCTTCACCTTATTGATGTTTATTTTTGTGCTTTGGTTCTGATACAGTTGATTAATCATTCTTCTATCTTTCCAGTCTAGATCTACTTTCTTCATAGCTCTAAAGAATAGCTCCCAGTTCACATTCTAAAATGCTTTTTCTAAATCAATGAAGGGAAGAAAGTTCTTCTATTCATATCCATCCTTCTCTCCAATAACACATAAGGCAAAACTGCTTCTCTTGTTCTCTGCCTCCTCTAAATCAGGAATAGTCTTCTCAAATATATTTATTTACTTCTCCTTTTATACTGCTCTTGACTATATAAATTAGTATTTCAGAGACATGTGACAACACTAACAGTGTTCTATAAATGGTGCACCCAACAGCATTTCCTATTTTAGATATTGTAGTGATTTGTAGTGTGTGAAGTCTTCTGTCATTATCTCTCTTCTGTATCAGCCATTTATTACTTTAAATAATTGGCCTTTCATGTTTTTCAACACTGTCATCAATGCTGGTTTATTTTTCTTCTTTGAGATTCAGAAGGGGATGTTCCAGTCTCATGACTGGAGAATCTTGCATTTGTCTTCCACACTCATTGATGCCTTCAATTACATTATTTTCATACTTAAAGTCCTTATGCAGTCAAAACACTACACAAATTTTCAATTACATTTTGTTGCCCACTGACTCACAGACTCATACATACTGTCACACAAACTCATACATACAAATATGCTTGAGAGATTAAGGAACTAAGACAGCATCTAAACTGCTTCTGTGTGCCTCCATTATCATTGACAGTAACATACTTGGTCAAAATATTCTGACTGTAAATTTATAGTAAAACAATATGTTGTTCTCCAAAAAGAAAAGCCAGTAGTACTTTCCTCTAATAGAACTCAGCTGCTGTTTCTCTCACTGGGCTCCAAATGTTATTTCATAGCACTTAAGTTACAATAACACATAGCTGTCTTACCTGGAGTCTGATTAAATAGTCCTGCAGATCGGAGTATGTATATGGGTAGCAGTGTGCCATATAAACTAGGTCATTGTCATAAGGAAATTCTGTTGTGAATGTAAGTGTGTATGTAGGAGCCTGATCTTCTTCCCCATTTCTGAAAATTAAAGAGAACCGCTGATAGATTTTTAGCAGTTAATGAGTGAAAAACGCAGTAGTTACTACTGAGATGTAACTCACACTGGATCATTCCTGAAATAAGTGATGTTGTCACCAAATCGTCTCCAACCAATGCCGTTTAATTGAGCATCTTTTGTAGAATACATGAGAGGTTTCATGCCTGCACTATAAAGACTATCTGCTTTTGAAAGATTTACTATTGAGAACCTAGATATTGTAAGGGTAAAATACTTATTTAATTTAAGTATTAAATTTTCTTACATAAGAAACAGAATAATGTTGCCAGTTGCACAATAACTTTATAATACTGTCTCTCACAAATAAACTAGATCACTATAGAAATACTCTGAACATTTTTACATATTTTCTGTGAAGCTGATTTATACAAAGTTATCAAAAACAGACTTTGTTCCTAAATTCAGTAACATACCTGTACATTATGCAGGATCGTGTATTCTCTATTCTGAAGTAGAACCATTGCATGTGTCTATTGGTATACAGGTCAGTACGAAGATAGAGCTCGTAGTAAGTGTCTGTAATCTTCACCACTTTTGCTAAATTACCTGATTCGAAACGAGACTCAAATCGTAGTTCATCTGGATTCTCAACAGGACTTGCATCCATAAAGTATTTGCTACCTCCAACACTAGAGCGGCTAAACTGAAATGATGGCACAAGTCAAGTCTCTATGATAATATAAGAAAATACTGTATGAAACTGATATTAAAAAAGAATGAAATATAAAGAAGTGTTCAAGTGGATAACTACACTACTATATGATGCTTACATCAAATGAACCACTATGAAAAATGTTCTTTGAAATAAAATTGTAATCAGACAAAATGCACATAAAGAATAATTTTCACAAATAGGTTTTCTTTCATCAGGAAAAAGAGGGTAAACAAGGTGGAGGAAATTAGGCTAATCAAGGACTAAGTAGGAGAGTCATCCAAGAGAAATGATTGGTCAACATTTTTACCTATCTGGAATGTTAATTGGGAAATAAATATTTTTATTCTATATTCAAATAAAGAAAATGCAATCTGTTTGAGGAAACCAACACATTTGTCAGCTATCATGTCTACAGTTAGCTTCGAGACTTGCGTTTTTATTTTTAGATGACACAAAATATCATGAAGGAGAATAGGAAAATACTATAATATATATGACCTATTTCTACAGTTCACATTTAGCTTAAGTTACAACAAAATACCCACATTTTTTCTGTCTATACCTATAGAATATGACAATTGCATTCACTTACATAATTGACAGCACTCATGGGGTAGTATTGAAAGACAACTGTGCCAGACTCTTCTCCAATAGGTTTTGGTTGTACTTCCCTTCCTGTAGGCTGATAATATTGTTCTGGCATTGCAGGTACGTATTCAATATGCTGTACTCTTTCCTCTAATACCTGCACAATGACAAAATACCACAGATGATAACATGAAAAAACATGTGCGCCAAAAGTTATACAATTTATGCTCATGTACAATTGAATTACTAACACGTATCATTAAGCAGTACAGTGACAGTTTCTTAGTAATAATAATAATAATAATAATAATAGTAATAATAATATAATAAAATATTAATTTTCCATGATGTCTGTCTCATGCTGCTGCATAATTTTCATTGCCAGAAATCTTTTTTCTTGTTACTGCCCATCAGTATTTTATATTCTCTTATTATACTTGATCATCTTCAGTTATTCTGCTGCCCAAGTAATAAAACTCGTCTGCTACTTTAAGTGTCTCATTCACTAATCTAATTCTCTCTGCATTGCTTGATTTAATTCCTTTACCAAGTTTTAAATTCAATCCCTTTTCCAAATTTCTCCTTGATTTCTTTCACAGCTTGCTCAATGTACAAACCAATTAATGGCAGGTATAGGTTACAACCCTGTCTCACTCCCTTCTCAATGACTGCCCCCTTCTTAGATCCCTTGCTTATTACAACCGCAGTCGGGTTTCTGTACAAGTTGTAAAGAATATTTCACTCCCTGTATTTTATTTCTGCTAGCTTTAGAATTTCAAAGAGAATATTCCACTCAACATTGTCACAAGGTTTCTGAAATCTACAAGTGCTATATATTTAGATTTGTCATTCTTAAGCCTGTTTTCTAAGATAACTTTTAAGGACAGTATTAGTTTGTGTATTCCTGTATTTCTCTGGAACTCAAACTAATCGTCCCTGAGGCAGGCTTCCTGTTTTTCTATTCTTTTATAAATAAATCATGTCCGTATTTTCAACCACAACTTACTAAACTTAGGGTTCAGTAATATTCACATCTGCCCTCTGTGATATTAAAATTATTACATTGTCCTTGATGCCTGAGAGTATCTCACCTGTCCCATATATCTTGCATACCAGGTGGAATAGTTTTGTCATGAGTGGCTCTGCCAAGAATGTAAATAATTCTGAGGGAATGTAGTCTGTTCCAATGGTCTCGTTTCGACTTAGGTCTTTCAGTGGTGTGTCACATATTTCTTGCATTATTGCATCCTGTATTGCGTCTTCATCTGTTTCCACTTCCTTTTCTACAATATTGTCTTCAAGTTCATTTTCCCTGTAAAATCCTTCTATACATTCCTTTTGCCTTTCAGCCTTCCCTCTTTTACTTGTACTGGCTTGCCATCTGAGGTCTTAAAATTCACACTGGTGCTTCATTCATTAACTTTTTTTGTAAGCGGTATCTATATTTCCCATAGTAATGCACACTTCTAAGCTTTTCATTTCTCCTCTAGTCTTTTCCACTATCCAGTTTTGCACTTTCTATCAATCTCAGTTTGTTGACATATGTATTCCCTTTGGTCAGCTTCAATTGCAGTATTTTTATATCATGTCCCTTCATCAGTTAAATTCAGTATCGCTTATGTTATGCAAGGATTTCTGTAGGGCCTTGTCTTTTCACCTATCTGATACTCTGCTATGTTCACTACCCCTTTTCCCACAGCTATCCATTAGTCATCCACTCTATTACTTTCCTCTGTCTCAGTCAATTACTGCCTAAAGATCCTTCTGATACTTTTCGCACCTTCCGTATCTTTCAATTTCTTCCGGGTGTATCTCCTTAATTTCCTACATTTCTCCAATTTATTCAGTTGTAACCTGCAGTTCATGACCAATATATTACATTCAGAGTCAACATTGCTTCCTGAAATGTTTTGCAGTTTTCAAATCTGGTTCTGAAAAGTCTGTCTCACCATTGTATACTCTATCTGAGACCTTCCTGTGTTTCCAGCCTCTTCCAATTATATTACTGTCCTTCATGATTCTTAAACAAAGCTCTGGAAATGGTTAAAATGTGCTCTGCATAAAATTGTAACAGGTTCCTTCCTCTTTGATTTCTTTCCCCCAGTCCATGTTCTCATAATATTTTTCCTTCTCTTCTCTTTCCTCCAACAAATTCCAATCTCTAATCACAATAAAATTTTTGCACCCCTTACCTATCTAATATGTTCTTTTATCTCATCATAAAATCTGCCTTTCTCTTCATCATCTGCAGAACCACTGGGTGTAAAAATATGTACACTGTGGAGGGTGTTGTTTTTATATCTGTGTAGGCTACAATAATGCATTCACTCGGTTGCTCTTAGTATCTCATTTAAATTTGTATTTTCTCATTCATTCTTAGACTTACTCCTACATGAAACTTTTTGATTTTCTGTTAAGAGACTAGGTTCATCAACCAGAGACTGTGGTCATGTATATGAGAGTTGTGTTTGCGTGACTGCATGTGTGTATGTTGTCTATTCTTGACAAAGGCCTAGTTGGGCAAAAGCTCACTTTCCAACAGTCTTTTTGTTGTGTGTATGTGCGACTTAGCATCTCTGCTATATTGTAAGTAGCAACTATCCTTTTCATAATAACATTACATTACATCCTGAATTTTTCACTGTTTTAAGAAATTACAAATAGTATATATAGACTCCCTGAATGCAGTACTGATTATCTCAGTAATATCACTGGTTTGCTAGTGTTATCTTTATATGCCTGTTCTTTTTCACATGACACGTGCAACCTTTTGGTGCTAGTAAGTGGCACTCGTGGGTTGTAAATTGTCAGTATCAGCACTAGCAAGAGAGTCCTAGAAGTTTGTAACGGGAATTTCCCAACACCCTGTACAATGATCATCAAGGAACAAGCTAAGCTGACAACACTTTTACTATAATTACTGAAGATCATTCTACATTCTGCATTATCCTACACACTCCAGGCTCAAGTTGAACATAAATGCAGTTGACATGTAGTCTGGAATAATTGTCGACTTCAATAATAATTTTTGAACTTTTTTTTGTAGTTTAATAAGGGTTTAGAAGACTACACCCAATTTTAATCTATGCATTTCTGTTTTTAAAATCTAATCTATTCAGCTGATTAAGGTATCTAACATTCCACATTTTGACCCACAGAACATCAGTTTTGTTTTTTTCTGATGACAACATCCTCCTGAGATGTCTTGGCTGGAGATCCAAATGGGGGATCATTTTATCGATAAAATATTTTACCTGAGAGGGTGCTATTATCAATAAGCCACACGGTAGTGCATGTCCATGGAAAATGTAGTGTCTTCGCACTTTCAGCCATATGCAGTAGCAACATAGCCTGGCAATGTTGGCAAATGTTACAACACCATATCAGTCAATAATCCAGACTGCAGCAAACTTTTTTTATGGAAGATTTTGAACAGAGGTCACTCAAATAGGCTGAGCTTAAACTAAAGGTCTTCTGGTAATACGTACATAATAATTTTGTAATGTGGCCCAAGAAGAGGAAGATTTGTCACAATTTTTATATCATTTTAATTGAATTAAAAATATAATCCAATTTATGATGAAAATGGAAAAATGTGGCAGTGTACTATTTTTACATGTCATAGTGTCTATTTAGATGTCTTAGTGAATATAATGACAATATGCAGCCAGTGTAAAAGTAAATCTTGCATCTCTATGAAAAAACATAAATTTTGGTGGTACAAAGAAAGTGTGTGTAAATTGCAAGGATGAGATATCAGAACTAATTGAATGTATATCCAGTTTACAGTTTACAATCAGCACTCTAAAAGTGGAAAAAAAAACTTCAGTCTAGAAAATATGAGACACTGATGAAGTGAGAAGACTTGGCATCCCTAGAGAAGTGGAAAATAGAGACAAAAGGAAATTAAATTAAGGAAGCAAAAGACCAAAAAACAACTGAGAAACTTTAGTGCTTAAAAACTTCTTTAATGGCTTTCTGCTGTGGATTCAGAAAACATGTCAGAGAAAGTTGAAAAGTTGGAAAATGAATACAAAAAAGTAAACAAAAAGTTACTCAATGAAACTAGGACAAACACGGAAAATACTTCACCAGAAAATTCCAAAAATAAGTGCACACACCAGTAATGCCACGGACATCTAGTATACAACCAAGGAAACTTCATCAAAAAATGAATTTTTAGAAAACTTGGAGACTGAAAGAAATTTAGAACATGTGCAACACAAAAATGACACTCATCTAATGAGATTCAGAACTTCAGATACTCTGAATGAAAAAAAATGTAAAATATGAAAAAATCTGTGTGTTAGGTCACACTCACAACCATGACCAAAGTTTAATTATTTAATTGTGTGTATTGGAAATTTTTTATTGCAGCTAATCTGTGATTCTTTTTGTTTCATGCACCTGTCTTGTATTAATTCATGATTTCACTTCACTTAGAAAATATTTTAGCGGTGAAGGTTTATCTGAATACGGAAGTACTGCTGGTGAAAATGCTCACGACTACGAAAGGTAAATACATTGGTATTTGAAAACTTGCCTTTGCATAGCATTGACATCTTGATGAGTAGTAGTGGAGTAATTTAGACTAGTAATTAATTCAAGGCAAGATTTTCGTAGTTAGTGCTAAGTAGTTAGAACAGTGTGAATTTCCCCAGTTATGTGTGTATTAATATTGATACAAAATAGATTTGTTGAGAGAGTTTATTGGGATTTTTGGTGATTGTACACCATAATTATCAGGATAGTATCAATGGCTATCATGTTCATACGGCAATGGTTAGGAGTAGAAGAGGAAGGAGGGATGCCGATAAATTTACAGATCTCAGATCACAAGAAAATTTAACAGATTTTGATGATATTGAAACAGACAGCAGTTAACAGAGTCAATAATCTTGATTCCTCAAACCCACAGTTTTATCCAATAAGGTTGAGGAACACAGAGATTCAGTTGCAAAATCAGACAGAATACCCATCTGGAAGATGGGTTCTGATCTGTTTACAGCTCTTCTAATAAGATTAGTCAAAAACAGGAAGAAAGGCCTAAGCGGTTACTCAATGAACTAGCACAGTAATGAGTTGGGTGAAATCAACACGATGTATGAAAGTTTACCAGCCTTAGTTGCTCAGTTAAAATTCGATGTTTCCAAGAGAGACAAACTCAGATTGTAAAGACTATCAAGTCAGTGACTGATAAATTGTTGCACCTTGAAGTAGAAACTGAGGAAAACATAGACAAATATCTAGTTGATCATAGTCGAAAGTGGAAAGATGAGATGTCCAAATGGATCAAAAACAACAATCTGAAATTAACACAAAAGTAAATTTGTAAATAATAGATTTCAGCTATCAGTTGTCCTTCTGAAATTTTATTGGCAGATCTAGATTTCAGATAGAAACTAGCCATTCTCAATGCACTATAATTTTTGATCAATGCATGTATTCAATGAACTGTGGATGCAGCCTGACCAACAGGCATTACATGCATTGATCAAAAATGATAGTGCATTGAGAATGGCTAGTTTCTAGCTGAAATCTAGATCTGCCAATAAAATTTCAAAAGGACAACTGATAGCTGAAATCTATTATTTACAAGTCAGTATAACAGTCACTGCTTGCAACAGCCTTCTGAATGGAAGGTAACCTGACAAAATTAAATTCCGAAATAGCTTCTGCTATTCAGTCAGCTAATAAAGATTCAGATAAGGATTCACAAGACATGATCAAAGATTTCAAAGTCGATTTCAGCAAATTAAAGACAAAGTAGTACTTGAACTTTCTAAATGGCAGGATGAAATTAACCAAAATACTGAATTACACAAAAGCGACATCTCAGTTAGTAACAGCAAATATCAGGGCATTTTTCTAACTAAGAGGAAGCCATGCAAAAATGAATCACCTCAGTACATATATGGCAATGAGCATATTATGCTGAGACCTTATTTGCAAAGCACAGGTGAGGCAAAAAGTTGCTATCTGTCCCTGTCATTATTAAAACTTGAACAGAGCATTATTAAAAATCGACAGTTCCAGACTTATTCTTCAGGGAAGGATATCCCACATCTAATGGCTTTCGTAACAAGTTTTAAGAACATCTTTCCATGACCATGGAATGAACATCATAAAGTATAGTTTGTTGTGTTGCACATAATTGGCAATGCTGCCTTGTGGGCAAACGAAGTTGTGGATTTGAGTGAAGATTTTGAATGCTGATTCATTGCCAAATTTCAGTCTGCTAGCAAACAAGAAAAGTTGAGAAAAGAGGTTTATGGTTCTGACTGCTACAACCCCAAGAAAGGTAGCCTAGAGAAATATTTCTACAGCTACTCTAATAAAACATGGTATTGGGACAAACCTATCTCACCTTGTGAAGTACTGCAAATATTGACAGCCAAGTTACTTGTCAATATTTGAATAAAATTGATTTACGTATCAAATACCAACCTTGAATACTTTTTGTCAATAGCTGACCTCCTTGATTTGAATCAAGTGGACCTCAAACAAATGAACAGGAAGGGGAATAATCAAAATTACGGTGAAAATTCTAGGAAAATAACCACAATAATGGACATGACCAGAATTGGAACAATAATAATTATAACTGATATAGAAATGGTCATGTAAATGGAACTTTCTCTATCAGCCAGCTCCAGCCACTAATTTTAATCAGAACTTCCAGTCCTGTAACAACCAGAATTCAAACCAATACCAACAACACAACTGTAATAGCCACAAAAGAAAATATAATGGTAACCATAATAATGGAAATCACCACTCTGACAATCAAAACATGAAAAATCAGTGGCACCAAAATTGCAATCAAGGGTCTTGGAAGTCTCTGCTGCTGCTGTAACTACTGAACAGCATTTACGGATGCAACAACAGTTAAGTACCTCAAAATCTTGGTCACAAACCAGTCAGAGCATATGCATACATTGGAAGACATTACAGAAGAATCTCTTAATGGACAGATCCATACAGAAAACTAAAAATGAGCAATCTTTGCCTTCTGAGGCTTGACACAGAGAATGAGGGATGCGATGATGAAAACCGAGTACTAATGTTGCGATATAACAAAGATATAGCAAAGATCCCAGAAAGTGTAAATCAGGCAAAGAGAATACAGCACAGGCTATGATATTATTATAGATACTGGAGTTGCTACTTCCATGATTTTTTAAGAAGCTCAGTTTAAAAAGTAAGTGTAATGTTACTGGAGATTCTGGGGAGCAGTCACAGAGTGCAAAATTGTAAATACAGGTTGATGTTGTAATCCAGAAGGAAGTACTGAAAAGTACCTTCTTGGTATTGAATAAATAATTGGTTTCTTGTATTTTGAGATGGGATTTCCTGTGTGGGGGAACAACTATAATGGACATGAAGGCAGAAATATTAGTTTTAGAAAGTAAAGGCGACAGTATACTGCTGGAACCTCACAATAAGTACTGCCAGCTAACTGACATAAAATGTGACAGTCAAGTGCTACTGAACACTGAAGCTGAATTTAGTTTGTAAGACGCCCATAATCAGAAGGAGGTAGAGATTTCAGACCTTATAAGTATTAAAGAGATTGAATCCATGTATCTTATGATCCACGTATCTTATGGATGAACAACAAAAGGAACTTGGTAATCTGTTGAACAATTACATTAAGGAATTTGGCAATAAGCCTGGTATTATAAAAGGTTACCTGTACCATACGGAGGTTTATCCCACAGCACCTTCTGTCAATCTTCTGACCCTGTATCTTGGTTTAAAAAAGAAGCAATGACCAAAGAGATCCATAAAATGTTTGATTGGCAGATCATCAAACCATCAAATTCTTCATATATCAATCTATTACTCACCATGACCAAGACAGATGGTAGCATTCCCTTGGTTTTGCACACATGGGATATTAACAAAATAATTGTACCTGCCAGGATGTGACCAGAAAACTTTGAGATCTAATGTAGAATTCTACAGAATGGAATATTTCACCTCTGTGGATTTAAAATATTTGTACTGGCAGATCAAAAAGGTAAAGAATCTAGGAAGTACACAGCTTCATCTTCACTGGTAGAAGCTATCTGTTTCGAGTATGCTGTCTGGTCTAAACACGAGCAGAGGCATTTTTATCACAGCTCTGGATAGAGTATTGGCACCAGAGCTGCTTGATAAAGTTACTTTCTATGTAAATGATTTGCTAATTGACAAAGAAATGTGGGAACAACACCCCGAATTAAAAAAAAAAAAAAAAAAAAAAAAAAAAAAAAAAAAAAAAAAGTTCATGGAATATGGGGTTACCACGAACATGAATGAAATCTAAATTTGGTAAGAATCAGATTAATTGTTCAGGCTATATTGTAATACCATTAGGAATAAAACCAGATCCTAATTAGTTGGATGCTATCAGGAATTTCCCACATTCCACAACAAGAAACAGCTAAAATTGCTTCTGGGCCTCGTATCGCTTTTCTGTAAATTCATGCCGAATCAGTTGTTGAACAATTGTTAAATTTACTATGGAAGAATAAGCCATGGTATTGGTCAGCACAATACACAGAAGCATATGAACAAGTAAAAGCTTCCTTTGCAGAATCAGATATTTTGCGTCACCCATAAATGAATGAGGGTCTTTACTTGGCTGCTGATGCATCACTAACAGGATTTGATGCTTGCTTATTTCAAGTAACTAAAAATGACAATCAACAGGCAATCAGAATGATGGGCTTTGCCAGCTGGATTTTGTCCTACTGCAAGAGTGGTCATGCTGTAACAGAATTGGATGTACTTGCCATAAAATAGGCTTTGGAAAAATTTAACTGTTTCATGTATGGCAAATGGATTAAAGTGTACTGTGACCACCAATCAGTAAGCTTTTTATTATTGTGTTGACTACTCCACACGAGGCTTGCCAGATAGGCATAGGTACTGCAAATTACAAATTAGAAGTAATCCATGTAAAAGTAACGGACAATATTGTGGAAGATGCTCTTTCAAACCATCACAAAATCTAACTAAACTACAGGAAATAATAGAGCAGTCATCCAGTTTCAAAGTCTTACTAGTTAAAAATTCCCCATTTTGGTAACAGTATCTAAACATGTGTAGGAATGTGGGATATTTAGAAGATAAAGTCCTTAGTTGGGTAAAATTAAGGAAACTTTACTTCAAGACAATGATCCAGTTGCTCCAAGCAAGTACAAACTGTATGCTGATGTATTACTCTATGAAAGTAGTGATGTAGTTGAAGAGTTTACATTCCTTTGCAGTGTGTTTTAAGTTTCATTTGGTTTACTCATTATGTATGGTGACGCTGCAGAACTGAAAATTGTACAGCCAAAATACTTCAGCACTGTTATTATTCAACTTGAAGAGAAAGGTAACTACTGTATTACGAATTTGCATAACACGTCAATAGGCTAAACCTAGCAATAAATATTGTTGAATGCAGCTACATCCTATCATTCACACAAAACAATTACAACTGGAATCTTGTTATGTTGTTGGTGCATTGCCATCAGCCAGAAGTTGCATTAAATATATAGTAGCACTGTATGACTTACTTAATAAGTACCAGGTGATCAAAAAGTCAGTATAAATTTGAAAACTTAATAAACCATGGAATAATGTACATAGAGAATAAAAATTGACGCACATGCTTGGAATGACATGGGGTTTTATTAGGGGGAAAAAAAAATACAAAGTGTTGCTAGATGCGTGAAAGATCTCTTGCACACACCATTTGGTGATGATCGTGTGCTCAGCCCCCACTTTCATCACACTTGGCCTCCCAGGTCCCCAGACCTCAATCCGTGCGATTATTGGCTTTGGGGTGACCTGAAATCGCAAGTGTATCGTGATCGACCGACATCTCTAGGGATGCTGAAAGACAACATCCGACGCCGATGCCTCACCATAACTCCGGACATGCTTTACAGTGCTGTTCACAACATTATTCCTCGACTACAGCTATTGTTGAGGAATGATGGTGGACATATTGAGCATTTCCTATAAAGAACATCATCTTTGCTTTGTCTTACTTTGCTATGCTAACTATTGCTATTCTGATCAGATGAAGCACCATCTGTCGGACATTTTTTGAATGTTCGCATTTTTTGGTTCTAATAAAACCCCATGCCATTCCAAGCATGTGTGCCAATTTGTATCTCTCTATCTACATTATTCCGTGATTTATTCAGTTTTCAAATTTATACTGACTTGTTGATCACCCGGTATATTAAGTTGTATCTAATAAGAGTTCCAACAGCTATGGCCATTAGTAGGAGGGTCATTCAAGATTATATCTTTGTATCCAGATGCAATCCTGAAGCAAGCCTCACTGAATTGATCTTTAGAGAATTAAATATGTTTATAAGATCTTATGCTGCAAAACAACAGTCTAAGTGGATCGGTTATGTAACAGGATTTGAAAGTGTTTTTAAGAATTTACCTCATTCAGCCTCTAAACATATGACATTTGAGGTAATGTTTGATGAGGTGGAAAAGAATGAGTGGTTGGATCCACTTCCTGGAGTTCCTGAGCGAGCTGGTAACAAAGATGAACAAATATGCCACATTTTACAAGAACTGTGATGCAGAGCCAATAAGAGAAAATTGCAATATGATAAAAAACTAGGATGAACCATACAGTATAAAATAGGGGAGAAAATTCTTCTTAAAACCATCCTAAAGCACCAAAGCTCTCTATTCCAGACATTATGTCATTCAAGATATTTCTCACAAAGGAAGCTCTCTTACCCAGAGATGAGGAAAATAAAAGGCCTCTTTCCCCATAAGGACATTAAAAGATTTTACAAATAAAGTTGTTTGTTCCTTGTCCTGTGCATAGTGCAGATAGTAATGATGTAGTTTAAGCAAAAAGAGTTTTTTGTGTCAGTTGTTGTTAGATTTAAGTATATGTTCCTTGAAAAAGATTTTATGAGATGTAGTACTTTTAGGTAATTAATTGTTTTTGATGTTCAAAAGCAGTAAAAAAATTCAGTGAAATTGATTTCCATGTGAAATTTTGGGAAGTTTTTGAGGTCTCAGTCTTTAGTTAAAGTTTGAATGCTTATGAACTGCTATCTCGCAGTTGTATATTTAGCTGCTACTACTTAAGTGAATTTTCAGCTGTAATCATGTTGCTTGCAATGATGATTAAATGTTCAATTTAAATTACAGTCTCATTTTGAAATAATAGTGATAGACATTTAATGAGTCTTCAGCTCTATAATTCAATATAATAATGAATTGTTTTAATGATTTTCATGACAAGCTGTCATCTCAACCATCAACTCGGTAATGAATTGTTTTAATGATTTTCAAAACAAGCTTAAAGCTCTGTAGAAAACTGATAGATACATAGATTAAATAGCCTCCAGCTATAACTTGATTTCATTTTTATTAACTGTTAATTAATGTTCCTCCAAAGCATGTAAGAGTAATTATATATTATTTCTAATATTCACAATGCATTACTGATCCAAGGGCGCATGTGTTGCGCAGACAAGAGTTATGTCTGTTGATGAGTGAAATATAAACTGACTATTTACTCACCAATGTATTTAAAGTCAATAGAAGTCATTTGGACCTAACACATGTTTGAGATGAATATTTTCACTTAACTATATCAAAACTAGTGGTTTTGCTCGCGGTATATTTTCTTATAATGGCTAACTGTGAATATTTATGTCTGCTAAGCTCTTGACTAAACATGTTAACCTCTCATTGCTTATGCATACTCGACTTTTTCTGTACAGAAGCTGGTAACTTTAAATCAGTGTAATCAAATGGGACTATTTCTGCCATGAAACTATGAAATGACTCACTGATATCCACCAATGCATAAATTGTGAAAGAAACTGTTCTTACCGTCATCACAACAATTCACAAGATTTTTAACTCATGGTTGCGCACAAGAAAAAATCTTGGAGACATAAAGTAAAGGAACTGTAATCAGTGTTCCTGAAAAATGTATGAGACATGTTTTTACGAAAAACAGAAAGTAGTATATGGACTGTATAGATGATAAGACAAAATGTGAGATACTGTGTAAATCATGAAGTTCACATCTGGAATAACAGAAACTAATACATAACTCTACTTGTCAATATTTACAATAGTCTCATAATGTGTACAAATGTTTCATGTTCAGGCTACTGGAGTGCTGAAAGCTGTCCAAGAACTCGAGAAAATGATACTGATGGGCTCAGCTCTTAAACTGCCAGCCACAGCCCCAATGGGGTCATGCATCTGTGACCTCAATATTCCAGATCTCAGTCTCTAGCTGCCCAGAAGAAAGATCAAGACAGAACAAATAATGAAAATTGTAAAACAACGCATAAAAAAACTGAAAAATCCTGTATAATAATCTGAAATACTTGGAATATGTAAGGAGCATTTTTTAAGATCATACAGTATTAGAATGGAATATTTAATACCTAATAATAATTGAAATTTTATAGTGAGCAATCACCAGTAGACTCAAGTATGTGTTAAATGAGATCACTGAATATATGATGTTGTTATGGTGCCTTCGGGACTGAGGCCAGTGATACAATCATTCACTGCCCACAGTTTGGGCGGCAATGTAGCCAAGCTTTGATGGCCTTAAGCCATAATTTTAATAAAACATAAACTTTAATTAGTTTAATTGCTATATTTAAGTATTAGTTATAAAAAATAAATGGAATATAATTCTAAGAAAATAGAGCAGTAAGAATACTCTAGATTAGAATTTGTTTGTTTGTATTAATCTATAAGTAATAGAGACAATAGCATCTCGGTCTCACTTTGTTCAGATCATTCTATTACTTCATTTCAGTTCGATCATCTTGTTTCCTCATTGAGTGTTCACTTTAGTTCAGTGGTAGCTTATGTGAGCGATATGTATCTTGAGTTGTAAAAATATATTACAGCAAAAGGTTTGACTAACTTTTAATTTCTAAAAATATCCTACCTACATTATGAAGACATAATATGAGGAAAAGTTAACTAAGAGTGTCAGTTTAATTTAAAGTGCAATTCAAAACTAGTTTTGTGAAAAATCAGTTTAATTAACCTTGAATGATTCATTTGGAAACTGTATTGAGACAAGATAACTGTAGGGATTGGAAAAAATTGCATTTTGCAATGAATGCAAAGTAGATGTACTGTAGATGAACTGTAGTTGCATTGAATACTGCTAGAGGTCGAGCCTGAACTATGTTGCTAACAATACTCTGCTGACTTCAACAAACATGCACGGTAACCATACCCAAATAATTTGTGTTATGCATTGCTTGTTTTCTTTTCTTACTTTGAAGTAAGCGAAGTTACTAATCCCAGTCCATCACAGATTTTGATCTTGACGCTTACAACACCGGAAGAGATCCTCGTGACAATGTGTCAGTTCTGCTGTAGGCTGCTATCCAGTGAAATTATGGTGGAGTTTGTTTCCCCGCACTCCTCTTTTCCCTGGGCCAGTCAAAATTCGCATCTGTTTATGATCACGGCCATCTGTGACAATAGCCTACAGCACTCCCCCTCTGCGATATAGTGACATGAAAATAAAATCGGTAACGTTTTTCAATGGTGCCGAAATTCTTCCCCTACCATTAAAATCAAATTTCTGTACCCTCCGTTCTACTACTATGCTAAGTGCCTTGTCTGTTCTATCTGTAGCAATGTCAAGCATGGCTTGTAGGTATACGAAAGCCCACAAAAGGTCGAAATTAGTAATCTGCAGATTTTTTGATCATCAAATTGGGCAGGAAAAGACAAATAACATCCAGAAACACCTTAAATCAGAGATGCACTCACTTAATTGGTGGGAAAATTCTGCTGTTTTTCAACAGAAGAATCACTTTTGATAGCTTAAATACAGCCAAATGAAGAAAAGAAAGGCCATTTCGGAAGAAAAAGTTGTTGAAGTTTTAGGAAAAGCAAACATTCCAGCCAAGAAGTTCCCAATCAACTTTTCTTTTAACAGTCAATTTCAAAGAACTAATAATTTGTAGCATGACAACTATTTAAATTTTTGCATCTAATCATTTACAAAGAAAATAGATCCAAATTTTGCAAAAAATTGGTGTGGATTTTGCCAAAAATATATGCTACATTTTCTGGTCCCTAACTACCAGCCTAACATCTCTGGTTACTGTAAAACGTAAGCATTTAAATCAATTTTGCTATGAAAATCAAACAATGGAAAATACAGGATGAAATGTAACATTATTGTGAAACAGACAACTTTGCTATGAAAAAGTAGTTTTGAAATATAACCGAAGAATATTACAGTTTGCTAGGTCCAAGACTATAAAACCAGACAATGAAAGACATTTTTTTATATTAATTTCTACCAATTCTATCAATGACATTTAGTTCATGATAAAGGTAAACTGTACTTTATCTGGATGTTGGATAGTTTTCTTTCTTCCACATCCCTGAGATACAGTGGTGTGTGCTTCATAATAAAATCTACCACTAGAACTTAACAAGATACAAGCCATGTAAGCTAATCAAACTTTTAATATGAGCATCAATAATAATAATAAAAAAATAGCCAGGAAACACCAAATTAAATACAATAGTAATACAGATATGAAAGCAAGTGCATTATCAGAAAGAATAGTCATATCAGATAAAAAGTAAAGACAATATGGGATATACTAAAGAAATAAACTGGAAGAACCAGAGATAAGAGGAGCACACAGCATTAAGATTATATCATACATGGGTAACACATGTGTGCAGTGTTGCTGAGCTTTTCAATAAGCACTTCATAACTGTTACTGAAAAGATGGCACTGTCAGGTTCAGTAGATGCTGCCATGGAATATCTCAGACCAGTCACTACAAATAACTACAAAAGATGAGTATGACCCTCAGAACACCAGCCAGTAGGAGTAATGTTCAGCATAAAGTCCTTAAAATCAAAAATTCTAGTGGATATGATAATATATCAACAAAGCTGACTAAACAATGTGCCTCTCAGTTTAGTTACATTATAATTTATTTGTATACCCAGTCTCTCATGAGTGGATAATTTCCTGAATGGATGAAATATTTAGAAGTTAACCCTTTGTATAAGAAAGGAGATAAATAAATACCATCAAACTCCAATCCAATCACTTTTGCCCTTATTCTCAAAAGTTTTAGTTAAGATAATATACAGTCATCTTCTTAACCATCTAACCACAAATAAGACATTACTAAAGACACAATTTGGATTTATAAAAGGTTCTGATATTGAGAAGGCTTACTACAAATACTGTGAGAACATACTTAATTTATTAGACAGTAAATTACAGGCTACTTGGTATATTTTGTGATCTGTCAAATGCATTTGACTGTGCAAATCACAATAGTGCTTTAAGTAACTTTGAATATTACGTTGTAACAGGAAATGGTGCAAAATGGTTGAAATCCTACATCTCCAACAGAAAACAAAGTGGGTCAATGGGAAAGAGATGTGTATTAAGCTGTCAAGCATTATCCAACTGGAAACCAATAACAAGTGGTGTACCCCAAGGCTCCATCTTAAGGTCCTCACTTTTTCGGGTATATGTGAATGAACTTTCATAAATAACATTACCAGATGCCACATTTGTTTTGTTTGCAGATGCTACAAGCATACCAATAAATAATAAATCAAGTATAGCCATACAAAGGTCAACTAATAAAATTTGCAAGGACATTAATAAACGTTCCTAGTCAATAGTCTGCACTAAACCTTGAAGAAAGATACTATAAGTAGTTCAGAACTTATAAAAGGTTTCTTGCCAGTATATGCCTAAAATATGATAACAAGCAGATAGAAGTTCACGGTGTTAAATTCTTTGGATTACAGCTTGCTAATAAATGTAACTGGGAGGCGCATACCACAGAACTGCTGAAGTGCCTTAACAATCCTCTATTTTCTATGTGGATATTGTCAGATATAGGTGACATAAAAATTCAAAAGCTAGTGTACTATGCTTACTTTCATTCCATAATGTCATACGAAATTATTTTCTGGGGTAACTTATCAAGCCAAGCTAAAGTTTTCCAGCCCTAAAACATGCAACATGAATTATTTGTGGTATGAACTCAAGAACGTCCTGCAGAGGGCTGTTTAAGGAACTATGGATACTAGCTACTGCTTCCCAATATATTTGTTTCAAAATGAAATTTCTCATTAAAAATATATCTCTTTTCTTCAAACCAACAGCTCTGTTCATGGAATCAGTACTAGAAAGAAGAACAACTTCCATAAAGATTTAAAGTCACTTACTTTAGTCAGAAAGGTGTCCACTATTCAGCAATACAGATTTTCAATAACACACCAGAAGCTAAAAATTTTAACTAACAATAAAGTTCAGTTTGAGAAGAGTCTAAAGGATATGCTGGTGGCCAACTCCTTCTGTTCTATGAATGAATTGCTTAGCAGAACCTCTTGATGCATGTATGTTATTAATAACATCACATAATGTGAATATTGCATATAATCAAACTTCTTTACAAATTTTGTGCAGTAAGCTATCATGGTAAATTCGTGCTGTAAAATGTTTCCCATTTTATTATTTTTTTATTTGATGATGTGTGGCTACAACAGACTAAGAATTAGCATACACATCTAAGTGTACCGAACATTTAATATTTGGTGACAAGTTTTACATCCTTTTAAATGTAAATATATTTAAGATTTTGTCTGTTTTTGACTGAGTCCACATCCACAAGGACAGTTTCATTTGGCATGTGTGGAAAGTACATTAGCATATCTGTTCTTATTTTGTAAATATTTATTGTGTATTCTTGTTTTCTGATATTTTCCATATCCCAGAGGATCTTGTCACTCCTCACTCTACATGACAGTACACTTTTCAAGAAAACAATCCTCACCTGTAAAAATATAAGGTTAATGAACAAAGTCTCACTGGAAATCTTTAAATATAAATTGTAGCAGATGGGCTGTAGCCTGGTATACAGGGTGGATGAGGTTCATAATAACTTCAATATGTTAGTAAATGAACTCTCATTCTTCTTTGAAGAGAGTTTTCCAAAAAAGTTTGTTAAAAACAATACTTCAGCATCTCTGGACGACAAGGGTAATTTAACAATCACGTAACACAAAGAGAGAAATTTACATTGCAATTAGAATGTCAAAGGATACACCAAAAATTGGCCATTGTAAAATGTATTGTAAGATCCAAAAGAAATTGAAACAAAAATCAAAAGCATTACATTATGAACAAGAAATTCACAACTCTAATAATAAAATTAAGACAATTTGTAATATTGTTTGGAGGGAGTTGGAGAAGAACAAAAGAACTTTAGAAGACTTCAAATTCAAAGATGAAGGAAATCTTGTATGTGATCCTGAAAATGTAGCCAATATTTTTGACTAATTGTTATCAGTGTCAGAACAAATACCGTATGCAGCAATGGCTGTGTTACTCAAGCCATGAGTCTTACGCAAAATACTACTCCCACAAATATCAGTAAAATTCATATTGGCCCTATCACAATATCTGAAACTGAAAGAACAATCATGTCTCAGAAGAACAGAAACTCTGAAGTAGATAATATCTCCAACAATTTTCGAAACACTACTGTGCTTCTATAAGCAATGTACTTCGTGACATTTTTAATACATCCTTACTATAAGGAACTGTGCCTTACAGACTCAAATATGCTGTAGTGAAACCCCTGTTCAATTGTGTTTTTGAAGATACTAGTAAGGCTCACATAAACAAGAATTTTGGAACACCTAGATTTCCAAAATGGTCTGTCAACCAAGCAAGCAATCTATGCTTTTATAAACAAAATTCTAGAGTCTCTAAATGCCAAAATTGTGGCAACAGGATTGTAATTTATGAAAACCCTTTGACAATGTGAATCATGAAATACTATAACAAAAAGCCAATCGTTTAGAAATAAGTGGTGTGTCAAATAGGTGGTTATAACCATACCTCAACAAGAGGGAGTAGAAAGTGGTATTAGTATAGATGATTTTTGTACTGGTTTGGCTCCATCAGAATGGAGGAGCATCAAATGTGGAGTGCCACAAGGAGCCATTCTTGGTCGTTCACAGTTCCTGATATTTATAAATGACATGCCAAAATGTACAAAGCTACAGTGAAATTTCATCAGTTTTTCACACAGCACCAACAATAATGATTGATCTTGCATGTGTGAAGATCCTTGAGGATCTGTTAACAATATTCTCATTGGTATAGTAAAATGGTTTAGTGTCAATGTCTCATTAAATTTCAATAAAACAATCTACATTCAGTTTACTGCCACTGGCAAAGCAGAGGAAGAGCTAATTATTAAGAAGATGAAATAGTAGTAATCTTAAAGTATTTATTTGGCTCTATTTGAAAACATGTTAGCAAAACCAGCCCTTCATTAATTCCATAGTAATTAACAGTTTTGTCAAAAGTATTGTTGGCACAATTATTTTTATTAATTTAATGATTTAAACAAATAATTCGGCCTAAACCTCATAGTAGAAGAAACTGTTTAAAAGACACAATTTTTTGATGTATTCAGTTAATTTAATGAGTTAAGTTTTAATTGTAATTTCTGTAAATTTAACTTTGAACAATGTGTAGTTTCAGTACCGATTATTGTGATGATATATAAGGGCCCAATTTTTGGTCATGACACAGTCAGTCCACAACCGAGTTTCAGACAAGTAACCTGTGCTGGTTAGAACAACAACAATGCTTCAAATTAATTGTGCAACAAGCATTAAACAATTAGGCCGTGTGTAAAAACAGTGACAGTGTCTGCTCCATGCATACCTGATTATTCTTCAAGACCTGTGAACTTTGTGGTTAGGTTTTACTGCTTGTAGATGTTCAACAAGAAACTATTGTAGCAGTATGTGAAGTTTTGCCTGCTAACTAGTAATGAGGCTTATCGCAAGTTAAACAATAGTGCCCTGACCATATAACTGCAAGCTGGGATAATTTTACTTCCCCTTTTGTTTTGCTATCTGCCTACTTAAATTCGTTTTTCACTTTTAACTAATCACCACTAACAAACGTGAATATAATCTGCATTTTCATAAAAGAGAAAGTCTGGCTCTCAGTTTTAAAGAATAAAACACCAGATCTTATTTTGTGCTTAGTTTTATGTATGTAATTTGAATTTATAAGTTATTTCCACTATTTCTAGTTAATACTTTCATTATAGGGTGAAATCAGTAATTGTTTCATAACCTACATTCTATTGTTGACATATAAACAAATATAAATTCTGTACTAGTTATAAACATTTGGAAGATGAAGTAGTAGTAATCTTAAATCATCTGTTTGGCTCTATTTGAAAACATGTTAGCAAAGCCAGCCCTTCATTAATTCCAAAGTATTTTACAGTTTTGCCAAAAGTATTGTTTCATAACTATATTTGTTAATTTCATGATTTAAATAAATAATTCAGCCTAAACCTCATAGTAGAAGAAACTGTTAAAAAGACGCAATTTTTTGATGCATTCAGTTAATTTAATGAGTTAAGTTTTAATTGTAATGTCTGTAAATTTAACTTCGAACTAGTTTCAGTACCGATTATTGTGATGATATATAAAGGCCCAATTTTTGGTCGTGACAAAGTCAATCCATGGCAGAGTTACAGACAAGTAACCTATGCTGCTTAGAACAACAACAATGCTTCAAATTAATTGTGGAACAAGTGTTAAACAATTAGGCCATGTGGAAAAACAGTGACAATGTCTGCTCCATGCGTACCTGATTATTCTTCAAGACCTGTGAACTTTGTGGTTAGGTTTTACTGCTCGTAGATGTTCAACAAGAAACTATTGTAGCAGTATGTGAAGTTTTGCCTGCTAACTAGTAATGAGGCTTCTCGCAAGTTAAACAGTAGTGCACTGACCATGTAACTGTGTATTATTGGGGGTTTGTGAACAGTGAAATTAAAGTACTATGAAACACAACTGTGCACCTGTCAGCTACATAATTTACAGTAGTCAGTGTTGGAATCCACAACCCATATTTTTCGACAAGTGTAGCAATGCAGTACGTTGACACCGAGGACAATCAACAAACGAAGAATTAAAAGCAGGTGGGACCGCCACATGCCACACAGATAATAGAAAAGAGTTGTAGCAACGAAGTTCCTCAGTGTTACGACTGACTGCAGTGTAAACTAGTCTAATCATATAGTAAACTTTCATAAGAGACTCAGCTCAATTTTTACCTTATACATTATCTCTGAAATAGGGGACTTCATCATTAAGAAAGCATCATACTGTGGGTACTTCCATTCTCTAACAACACACAATATCAAATTATATTTTGAGGAGACCAGTCACTAGCAAAGGAAATATTCTTGGAACAAAAACATGTAGGAATAATGAGTGTTGTAGACTGTAGATGTAGTTGTACAAATCCTTCCCAGAAACTAAAATTTCATACTACTATTTCCCAAGAGAAAACATATGATACAGACGAGAAAGATTTGGTGACAGAAATTGGGTATCTGTATGTAGCATCTGTATGTGACAGCACACAACTTGAGAAAAATACAGTGCTTCCAACAGAGGCAAAAGAAGATTTGCTAGTGCAGGATACAAATCTACTACAAAAACAGCATAAGGCTCATAGTCATTTCATGCAGGAATGAACACCTACTACAGAAATGTAAGTAACAGACCACAGACCAGAGCAGATACACCACAGATTTATGACAGCACAGAGAATGTGATGCAACTCACTATACTGGAAGTGCCGAAGATGGTTGCTACAGTGTTAAGATATCTGGTAAGGAATATGCATCCATAAGGAGGGTGTATAACTTTCCCTATTCCTGATTTTGTAGACAGGACCTAGCTCAAAGTGAACACTCTACCAACAGGAGTGTAAAAACTGGATTGAAATAGGTTTCTACCAGGAGAAATGTATCATTCTCCATATATATGTTATACGATTACTTTGCGATGACACACAGTCCTATAGCATGGGATTACAGATGAGAATAACCAGACTGTTGAATATATAGCCAGCATCCTTAATGGAGGTAAAAATAGGACTGTTTAATGTCATGAGAAGTACAAGCGTGTCACATGAGACTAGAAAAAGGCGAAGAGTTGTAGTTAGATGTATTGTGCCTCCAAGAACTATATACTAAGGCTGGAAATATCTGCAGTATGTATGTAACTGCCCAGATGGTCACCCAAGACCAATGTCTTATGGAAACAATAAAAGTATTCAACAAGGTCATCACAGTGGTATTCAACAAGGCCTTCACAGTGATAAAAATATCACCATATTGCACAGAATACATATTCTGTGTGGAAGGGTTAACCGTAAGGAAAGTTGCACCCTGGTTGCTATGTATTTTCAGTTTAGTGATGAGATTGATGAGTATCTGCTAAAGTTAAAGGATATTAGTCACTTAGGAAGAATAAAGCCTCCTCTACACACCACTGATGCAAACATGAAGTCAGTATTGTGGAAGACAACTAGAGGAAACCATGTTGGAAGTCAACAATAGCTACTGAATACATCTCACAATATGCCACCTTATGAAAGGAGGGTCAGACAAAGGTCAAATATAGATGTCACTTAGCAGATATGGCAGAAGCACACCATTTGAAAGGTTAGAAGGTTGAGAGTGTTATCACACAGAGTGATCACAATATCATACACTATACCATCACTGGAAGGCTCTTGGCTCTGAGCACTTTGGGACTTAACTGCTGAGGTTCACTGGAAGGGAAATCCAAGATACTGTATAAAACATGCACATAAGACCCTCATTCTGACATCAAGGAGGCTAAATGGGAAGAACTCGGAAGAGTGGTTCAATGCCCAGGAAGTCCTTCACTGGGCAATGATGGAGACATTAAAGTGCAAGAACTGACTGCACCCATACATACTGCAATGGAGATGTTGATACCAATCAGGAGAGATCCTTCTAGAGGAGTACCTTGCATCTGGACTGAGGCACTATAAAAATTAAGATGTGAAATAAGAAGAGCCAGGAAGCTATACCACAGCAGCATGACACAAGAAGAAAGAATCCGAGGGCTGCATAGTTATAGGCATGTTAAACAGCATTTTAAGGAAGAGTTATGGAAAACAAAAATGATACAATGGAAACAACTCATGGAGACTATCTTAGAAACCGGTCGCTTGGCAACTCAATACAAAAGAGTCAGCAAAAAAAATTCAATCATCAACAGTCTTGTGCACATAGTCCACAGCTCGTGGTCTTGCGGTAGCGTTCTCGCTTCCCGCGCACGGGGTCCCGAGTTCGATTCCCGGCAGGGTCAGAGATTTTCTATGCCTCGTGATGACTGGGTGTTGTGTGTCTTTCATCATCATTGACTCGCAAGTCACCGAAGTGGCGTCAACTAAAAAGGACTTGCAATACGGTGGCCGAACTTCCCTGCATGGGGCCTCCTGGCCAACATTGCCACACGCTCATTTCATTTCATTTGTGCACATTCAAATGAAATGATGGCACAGTAACAGAAAGTTGGGAACAGCCAGCCACCCTGCTAATAGAAACACTGCTTCCAATAGTGAAGAAGAAAATGAAACAGAAGATCAGCACAGATTACAATCTATGTTATAGGAAGACTATAGAAACAATAAGCTTGTTTATTCCTTTGCACAAGAAGAAATTAGGCAAATAATTTTCAGGCTGAAAAAGCAAAAAACCTCCTGGACTGGATGGGAACCTTGCCAAAGTAGTACAAGGCTTACGTGACTAAATAGATATCTATGTAAGTGAATTGTACAAGTGCCTCTTGGATGAAAGGTGCCTGCACAATGGAATAATGCCCAGGTAGTGACTATAAGTAAAGGGAAAGACAAGGATCTAATGATACCAAAGTCCTACAGACAGGTCTCTGAACATTCCTGATAAGATAGTTGGAAAACTATTAGGCAAAATATTACAAGATCACAGATTATTATAAGCAGTTACCACTCACCAGTACAGGTTTAGAAGTGGCAAGTCAACTGAAAACACGATTAATAAGGCAAACTCAGTAGCAATAGATACTGATTTTACGTATGCTCTAGCAATGATGATCAATACTAATGATATTTTTGATAATGTATGGTGGCCGTCTTCCTTTGGTCACTATAGGGAGCTGGAGTGTTCAAAGGCACTGTACAAGTGACTGAGAGACTATTGCCATGGGAGGCAAGCAACATCACTATGCCCGGAAAAGGAAATGATGAAGACCATAACAAAAGGCTGTCTGCAGGGGTCAATGTGTGTTCCAAAGTTTTCTGGGATGTAGCACTGGAATCCGCATTACAGAAGTAATATTAAAGTGGTGATGTAAGTAGACTGGTAGCATTTGCCAATGGTGTGCTGTTCACAGTAAGCAGAGACTCAAGAAAAATTATAAAAGATAAATGTAATGCAACACTCCATGAGCTCGAAGGATGGTGTAGAAGTGTCAAATTATCACTGGCATCTCACAAGAACATGTATCTCTTGCTGAAAGGAAATATAGTAAGAAACCCTAAGATAGAATTAAATG